>NC_135054.1:9691428-9994642 GCF_051014685.1 Ptiloglossa arizonensis | reverse complement strand
TTTCGAAATGTATCGTTGTAATGGAAACTAAATAAATAAATGGAAACCAAACAAAGCAAACGTAACGTGTTACGCAATAACCTTAAATTTCACGAACGTGTTGATACACTTTGTCAGCCATTAATTTATCCGCAAAAGCGTAACAAGTACGCGCGGTAGCGCAGGTCACTTAGGTACGTCGTTTCATCAATTAAAACCTTTGCACGTCTCGATGCAGTTACCGTGGAAAGGGGTGAAGAAAAAGTGACCGAGGCCCGCGAGTGACCCTGAATGAAAATATAACCAGGACAAAAGGCAGATCAAGGAAAGCTTTTCCTTAGACGCTTTCGCTAGACTTGCACGATTTTCGGAACGACCCCCGATCCCAGAACTCCGTAACGTTAAATTCGCGATTAAAATGCATTGCGTAAAATCGAGTAGACCCTATCGCTCGGCTGTTTCAACGCCCGAGGTTTCCACCCACGCCAGCCTGCTATCACTCTGGCTCGGATTTGATGAACAGTACGCGGTGCTTAAATAACTGATGATACAGTTAAGGAAAAGGAGTGGAGATAAATGTTACTGCGGCTTGGCGGGATTTGAACAGGGTCGTTAAGATTAAAACCAGCCAATGTTAGCCGTGTTAAAATTAAAACGATGAGAAACGATCCTTTGAAATTTTTACGTGAAATCGGGAATTAGAAATACGATGTACACACTCGTCACTCCGTGACGGTATCTATTAACCGGTCGTAAAATTTCAAGAATTTATACAGGATGAAAGTGATCGTGGTTGTTTTTAAAACAACAAAGGTACCGTTTCGGTGCAAGTTGAACGTTAATGAAACGAGCGGCGCGTTTCCCTTTATTTTCGTTTCGTATTAAACGCGAATGAATTCTGCGTGTTACGTAAACGATATCGCAAGCTCTCGAAATTGAATGCAAATCAATTTATTACAACGCGAACTGCGACACATTTCTACTCGAACATAGTGGCAGGAACAATTACACGCGTTTTTAATTCCACTATTTGCATTTGTCCCGCGTAATAAATAGGAACGGATCTTTTATATCGTTGGTTTCGCTAAATTCACAGTTGAATGCTTTCGAGTTGTGGAAACGCTTTAAAAATTGTACAAGGCAACAAGACAAAATATAATACAGTAAATCGGACGGATAAAATACGTATACTGTAATATTTGAATTTAACAGGTGTATACACGGAAATGGAAACTTTACGTAGACGAGTACCTACACGAATCAATATTACAATACAGAATTTCTATATATTTTTGCAATTAACATTGCAAACAGTGTAACTGGTATATCTCGAATACCAAATTTGAAATTAATTATACCAAAATTGGAAATAATGAAATCCAATTTCTTTTACACATGGTACGGTTGTAGAAAGGTGTAAAAAGTGTCCAATTGTTTTGTTAGATTAACAGACACTTACCGATAACAATAGTAACAATTATCTCGACATTATATATATAATAAAAAATACAAAGATAAAAATAAAAAATAAAGCTTGAAATTAAAAATAGAACGTAATACGAGTAGAATGTAGAATCTGTGAATAAATAAAAAGGGATTACTCGTATAACAAATTTTGTACAGTTCGTGGGAGAATTAAAACGGAACAATGTGGTGCGTTAAACGTGACACAACTATGAAAATATTTATTTAAATTAAACCAAATGAAATTATACTAACACGAAAACCCTAAAACATTAGGGCTATTAAATATTGTAATATGATCCATAGTACGCGAGATAAGAATTGGAATACTACGAAAATAATATTCGATAAAAATTCGAGACGTTGAACTGAATATTTACATTCGTACAAATGCGAGAAATAATTCGAGGCTTGTTGTTAGCTTTATTTATCGAAAGGTCGAATATTTTTCTTGTATTTCGTCGACCATTTTGCAAGGATATTAGCTGTATGCGAGCCTCGGAAGGTACATTAATAACAGCGCTTAACAATTTCGATCATCGACGCTTGTAATAATCTTGTTCCCGTTTAATGCTGCGTCAAAACGCTCATCATAAGGGGATTAAAATTTTACGTGCTCATAATTCACACTCACCAGGGAATTTATTGCCCCACAGTTGAAAGTCTTCGATGTCCAATTAAATGAACGGTATATGAACGCGCGCTTTTCAATTAATCTATCATCGTTGCCTCTGCTAGTTAAAAATTTATATTGTCTGCCCGCCCGTATAATTAAATTGCAAGAATATTCGTTTTATTATAACAATGAATTCGTATTGAATATTTTTAGATGTAGCAACTGACGTATTTCAACTCATCGTGCTTCTATTCGCACAGTGTACTCGATTCTCATAATTTATTAAAAAATTACACGCAAAGGTGAAAATTCCTCGTCTTGGATCGAATTGAATACAAATCACCAACAATTACGTGGAATGTGCAAACTCGATATTGAAGAGGTATTCGCGCATCTTGTCGGTACACTGTTTGAGCAAACACCAACAAGTTTAGGGTTGTTTGAGACCTGTTCAAGGCAGATCCAGCACGGTTAACGATGAGTTATTTTTTATTCGTACAGTTATTAGGCTGCGTGTTCAACCTGTCTATAATTTGATCAAATTGCGAGCACAGGTGCAATTTAACGCTAAAAATAGAACTAATCCGATCGAAATGAACAATGCAATTGAACGTTCGAAACTCAGCCAAGTAGTTTGAACGTTGACAGGCAACTTGTCGGTATAACGTGTAACTTGTCTAGAAGTTTGAAGGTAACCTACTTGGGTGATAATAAAAACGCAGTTCGACGACTTTGCTCGGGAGTCTGCATGCAACTTACTGCAAAGAGCTATAAAGAATACCCTTGAGAGATGTTCACGGTGTGAGAGAAATCCGTCCTTTTGCCCATAAATTGCCTTCTCGTAATAACAAACGCCATTATTCATTCGTTCGTGCGACACGATATCCCGAATTAGCGTAATAATCTTTTCCAAAAATTCGAATCGTTGCAGCCGAATTTCATTCAGGGGCAATTCTCTTCAATTCTACGGTACACTTTCTGAAGATTTCAAATACTTTAAAAACCATCGTTTTAGATCGTTCGATAAGTTTTGTCGTTTTTCTCCATTGTAAGAAAATACTACGACACTCCAACTTTGAACAACTGTAAATATACAAATAAGTCGACGGACCTACACGAGACTTGTTCCAAACCTACGCGAAACCTACACGACACACCTTCAAACAGCAGTACTTCTTTTTTAGAAAAATAAAGCAACGAACCTAATAGCTCCGTTTCTTATCGAACGACGAAACTTATCGAGCAACCAATTGCATCTGTTTCCACGACACTTGGAAATATACAGGTTTCAGAAATGGAACACGCGGATCGATTAATTCGCAAAGGTACACGATTCGAAGGGGGCGACGATTACGGCACCAGACTTGTACGATTCGATTCGGTAAATTGTAAGTTGACCGCTCGAGAGTGAAGGATCGCCGGGAAATATACAACAGGTACTGATGACGTTCACAAAGCACACGATCCGAGACAAACGAGCGGGTAAAATCAGAAAATTGCTGTCCAGTGTATAAACGCTAGTTCTAACTATCGCCGCGCGAACGACTCGTTAAACAAGATTCAATACCTGTTGTAATCGCGATCGTAACGGATGCGAATTACTATGTATACGTGTCGATTCTAGTCGTCGAACTAAGCACACAACGCGTTACAAACGGTCGTATATTATCGGGAAAACTGCGACATTATCACGGCGGAAAATATTACCGGGCGCGGTGCCATCTTGATCCCTTCAATCACTGACGAAAAACACAATTGGCAGGGAACTGCAATTTCCCTACGTTTTTTTTTTTTTTTTTTCTTTTTTTCCTCCCCCGTATTGACCTATCTCACGCGCGGAATTCCCCTCGATTATCCCCGACTTTTGCCCACCGTTGTGTTATGCGGGATATGTCGGTAATGTCGCTCGTAACTTGGAAATGGTAAGAGGGCTCCAGAGCCCTATTTTTCGCAGTGCCGGGAACTCCGTTGGGTTTTCGGATCGTTCTCTCTTTCTCTCTCCCACCCACGAATCTCCCTTTATCCTCATCTCCTGCTCCTCTATTTCTTCCCTTCTCGTCTCCGATTCTCTCTATTTTTCTCTATCTTTATTTCTTTGCGTATACGCTTCTCTCGTACCTCTTCCCCTCCGTCCCCCCCGTCGTTTCTCCACGTTTCTTTCTCGTTTCTTTACCGTTCCCAGCCTCCCTTCCATCTTCCTATCGTTTTTTCTTTACTTCCCTACCTTGTACTCTTTCTTGTATCGGATGTATATTTTCCGGGAGTTTTTTCTATCCGTTTGTTCATCGTATCCCCGGTCCCTCCAAACCTTCATAATTTACGTTCTCTTCGTAGAAAGAGAAAACAACTTCTCGACGCGTTTATACTTCGTAGCCGATTTCGTATCATTTTCCTTGGACACCCCGTTTGATTTTTACGAAATTTATACCTTCAACGGAGTACCTTTACTTTTCCCTAATTTGATCGAAAGTTTCTACAGATCGCACCTTACGAAGTTGACACTCTTAACTTTGACCTAAAGTTTTTGTAGATCGCACATTACAAAGTTGATACTTTCGACCTGAAATTATCGCGTTTTTCGTTGCAAAACAATTTACGTTGAAGGTACGACATAACCGACGCTAATGTTTCTAAATAAAATTCATTCAACGCACGGAGAAAATTAAATTTAGAATGTTATTTCATCCTCGTACGCGTTTAACAGTCTTACCTACCGGAAGGCTATTCATAGGCTTCTTAATTCTAGCACTTACCCACGGGGACCCTATTAACCGTTTTGGATCGTTAATTATAATACCGAGGTTGAGGAAACAGACAAGGCTCCTGACATACCTTCGGTGTGCGCAAGTTCACTCCATCCCAGTTTAATATAGATTATTGTATTAGGTCATTTCGTAAGTCTCTGCGTATTTAACGATGCAAACTTTTAGCTCAATCCGAGCGTACATAGACATAGTCCTATCATATCAAACTACAAGACGTTTATGCTTTATATAGGGCCTTCTATCAGCCATTAAAGCGAGTTTCCGCAAAATGATTAATATTTCATGGTTAAAAATTTACCTAATGAAAATTTATATTAGGCATACTTCAACTTCCAAAGATAATAGGGGATGGATACATTACGGAGAATTTTGCGAGTATCGACAAAATTTATGCTACCGTTTATTCTAAAATTCAGATCTTGTTCTTTGTAAATGAAAAATTGAATGTCAGAATTGGCAAAATTTAATTCTAAAATTGGGGCATAGGAAGATAAAATGACAAGAATAATTCAACGTTTCGTGCATGTTTTGCTGATAGAATTCGTCGGGTAAGTTGACCTTTATTTAAAATTTACGACACATCGGACACATATAAGTGGACAAAGTGTTAATAATAAATAGAATGTCGAAACTTAACCTTGCGATTGGAAAAATGAGTCGATCTCTGCACAAACTATCGGACTTTGCGATCGAATTTTATATCGGAGTTCAATTTTGCGTCAAGTTACACGTTCGCAAAATGAACACGTACATTTGCAAGTTATTCGTACGCGGAACGCATAACTTTCTGTACAAATATTTAACGGTGAATACATTCCCGTTCCTTTTTTGCGATATTACACGAAACGCTATACGCGAAATGAAATAGCGGCAGTGACACGTCATTATTCCCACTCGAACGAAATTATGCAGGGACAGCTGATATTTACACTTTGCGCAGTATTCGCATACAAAGCAATACAATGGATCATTTCAATCCAAACGTATCGCTTTTTGCAGCCGTGGGCGTCGAAACGAGAAACACCATTTGGCAATTTTGCTGCCGAGCTAGTCCTGAAAGATGACTACGTCCCGAGTTGCTTTCAGGTTTATCCAAGCACGCGCTTTCACGAAAGCTTTTTTCAAAGTAAACCATGGTACACGTTGGATTTCAAGGTATAACTGTTCCATCGAGAAGTCGTGGCACAGATACAAAGCGGAAAGCCTTGCGAATGAGAACAATACACGGCGTACACTTTTATAACTATCCGCGTTTTCAAGGAAATCATCTTCAATTCGAGTCTTCAATTTTATTAAATACACCACAGTGTATACGAATATTCCCACTTACGGTGAACTATACAATTAATGTAACGAGTGTTTTAATAAGTCATGAATTTGACTAATCGAAATTACTTTGAACAGAGAAAACCCGTTTCGAATAAGCGAAATAATTAATTTCGGTAAAAATTGAATCCTTTGTCAATGTTACGAATTCGGTATCTCAAGTGAGAATAATAAACAATATATTTGTAAACTGGTTTATTATACCTGACCAATCTTTTCAAACGCATCGATAACGAATGCGTTTCCCGCAAAAATTAAAAATAAACGAATATTCGATAAATAGACAATGATAATTGTTTCATTGATTACTTTCAATTTAATTGGTATTGATAAATTTATAAACTTCCAAGTAAATTGCAACAATACGTGGAAAATTTAATGCGTTTATCCAATCAGCACTTGGAAGATTCTAACACCATCGCACTAAAAAAAATTTAAGAAAGATAAATTTGGTAATTTGTGGATCTTTAAAAGCGTATAGAAATAAAATCAAACTAATAAAGAACATCGTCCAATTAACAATTTTAAAATTCTGATTAAACTTAACAAAGAATCAAAAAAATGATATATTTCAATGCATTCCCTTTGTCTCAAATTTCACCCAAATTAAAGATCATCGATTGCACGATGTTCTTTGTAATTAACATTCCTGTGTTCCTTTATGAAACACTTATCAATCGATACTTTTCATTAAGCTATACCAACCTTAACAGCTTATAATTCGTAATTATATGTAACCAATGGAAATCAAAGTATTTCACTCTCCCCTTCGGGCTCGTAACACAAAATAGAAGTCGTGCTAATGACAAAACCGATAAAGCTAACGCCCGCACACACGTACGGCTAATGAACGTCATAAAGTCGATATACTATCGAGCAATAGTATGTAATTAGTAAATGGACGTGAAGCCTCTGAAATTGATCTCTCGTAAATCGCCAATCTACCCATAGAACGTGTTAGCTACATATTTTGCCGAAAATGATTAATCGCTTCTTTAGAATTTTGAAAGCTCTGAAGCCCCGCCATTCGATGCAAGTTGTTAAAAACAATTCGTTTCTTTATTGCTTTGAAAATAATATTGAATCGAATTCGCGCGAAATCATTTGCCGAGCAGCTTCTATGTATAGTTGGAAAATAAAATTCTTTCATGCGAGTCTTTGTGTGTCGGGAAAATCGATTTTGGAAATCAATTTATTTTCTAATTATTCGATAAAAATGGTACCACGGTAAAAAAAAAAAAAACTAATTTGCACTTTAACCGATACTTCGTTCATTGGAAAAGAAACCGTCTATTATATTCTCCAATTTAAATTTCAAAACTAAGTTAAAATATAATTCAACGTTCCCGTGTAAAATTTTACAAGCGTTTCGCTTCGTTTCTCATGTTAATATTCGAAAACCAAAATTATTCCATGCGTTTTACACCGTTCACCTGTGTGTGAAATAATTTTCATCGACAGTTTAAATCACGAATACACTAGTCCGTCGCAATTATATCCCATTGCAATAACAGTCGTGTACGAAACTACAAGTTCTGTCTGTAAAATTTACTGTATCGATATCGCGTCACTATCAACTTTGAAATACTAATACTTGCTCCTATATTAATATAATATAAATAACACCGTTTGATCGAAACGATCGATTATCAGTATGAAATAAATCTAATTCAAAGAAAGTTCAAAGAAAATCAACTGGTCGCAGAACTCGACACTTTATTTTATCAAATATTTTCATCGATACTGTTGTTAATAAAAACTATAGTTTTTACGATGCATTCACGCACGGAGAAACGATAAATACTTCATCGCTCCGATGATTACCATTTACTTTATTAATATTATTATTATTACATATATACAAGGTATTCGTGCTATTGCTAGCCAGCAATTGTTTCCATTGTGATTACAAAATTATTGCAATTAGGAAAAAATGAAAAAAGAAAGATTTACAGTTCTTTTTATGATCAATACGACACCGTGCATCAATTCTGCGCATCTACAAATATCGAAACGGACTTCCATGCACGTACCCTTGCGCTTTTTTATGTCCGTTCAAGCACATTGTCACACTCGCACTTCGTGTCACTTTTCTTTACGTGCACATATGTAAATATATACTTCGAACCCCGCACGCGCCAACATCGTAATGAGCTTCGCTAACTGATTCACAAGAACCCCCGTTGACTACCCACAATTCCAAAGTTCCGCGAAACCAGCACGTGTACCTTTCTTATAGCGTATTCGATTTATTCACCGTATCTGCGAGATATCGGTGGTTAGCTTTCTTTCTTGCGAATAAAATTTCTCAGAATTCTCACAATTAAAATGATCTCCGAACATTGCCAGGACGTATTATTGGACACAATAATCGACAAGAAGGTCGACAACGGAGAATTCTTCGATTCAATCTTATGTACGCGAGAGATTACGATAGATGGATATTTTAATTCAACGATCTGGACGAGAGATATATTTTTAGTATTTTCCCTTGAATCGTCCCACCAATTGATACTAACACTGAATTCTCTACGTATAGTGGAAGTAATACTTCTATTTGGTAACGTATATATGTACATTCTTAAAACTACGCAATAATTCTACAGTCAATTACGTTAAACATGTTAAAAACGTGTTATTTTGTGTAGTTCCAGACGTGCAATCCAATCCATGGGAAACAAGATAATATTGTATTGGAAATCAATGAAAGAATACTCTTTGGCATTCGAAGAAGACAATAGTAGTATTAATGTATTATTTGGTTTGAAAAAAGTTAACTAGCGGATAAAATAACGTAAGAAATAGCTAATCTTACAATACACGACCTACTTTTAGCGACAAACAATCTGATCTCTTTTCTAAAATTGAAAGTACAACACGACTGGAATAGTTTAACTCGATGAAATAAGAGTATTATGTCGAAACAACGAGTAACTGTATTAAATATAATACGAGTCATTGATTCAGTGTACAACAGTTTCTATAATCTATAATGGAAAATATATTTACAAGTAAAATGTTTAATTGCAAAACTAAACGGTCTCTTCCGACAATATTCTTGTATACCGTTTCAAAAATAAATTCCTTCCATTGAAATACTCTCAATATGTCATTATATGATTAGCAAGTAAATATTCATTGGTGAAATGCGACCTCAAATATTATTTAAAGTAGAACACAAACAAACATAAAAGTTTCGTTCCCAAATTCTTCGCTTAAAACGTAAAATCTCTACCCATATTTTGCAATATCTAAATTTCACGTCTACGGAACCAGTAATTAACACGATAAACAATTTATTGCTAATATAAATTGGGTCTATTGAATACAATGTATACTGTAATAGGAAATCGTTTCAGCCTGTTGGCTGTTTGTACTACTGCATTAGACAACAGTAGTGTGTTTCAAACAACTAAATTTGTGTGTTCTTGAAAGGAACATGCAGAATATTCGTTATACGCAGTTAATGTTATAAACGATTAATCCAATGTGTTTCCACTATGAATGTATAAATGTCGTGTACTATTTAACTTAATATATTCGCGTACGGTTATCAATATCACTGTTTTCGTTCCATTATCAACTGAGTCCGGAATAAAGGGTGAAATCACGATATGCGCGTAACAGAAAATTATTCCGTTATTTCGTTGCTTTTCGATAATTGATTTTTTCGTTTATACAGCATCGTGACTATTTCAGATTTGTAACCTAAACGAAACCGATAAAGAATTTGATGTTGCTCGATTTAAATTGAAATTAAAGTGCAATATGCGAAAATGTGCTGTAGAGAATTTTTTGATTGAATTTCGTCTAAATTTTTCAAATCTCTTCGACTCAATTTTTATCAATTACAGATCTCTTGTATCTACTTATACGTTTATTTATTTCTGCAACACAGACGATAATACTTCCCAGAAATACCAAAACTTTTCTAAAATCATCAATCCCGATGTTCTCAGAACATTCAAACTTTCAAACTCTTTCTTTTCAATTTCCCACGTATAACCCAGTTCCACGTTCAAAAGCTTAATTCTCGTTACATGTACGTAACGCTGTTCCCTTCTAACAACTCACGCTCCTCTTGTAAATTTATAAACTTCTACTCAAGACGCTTCCAGTAACATCAATAATCCATGATTCATTATTACTTCAGACAGCACTTTCGTCGAGACATTATGTGTACCAATTGGACATGAACATTTTCGTAAAAAATAAACGAGAAAATGTACCGAATAAGTAGGTAAAGACACGATAGCTTTCTGAAAGCTTGGTCGGGCTCTGTAATCCCGGACTGGCTACAAAACTGTTTCGCGCCCCTCGATAACTTGTAACTTACGATTGAAGGTGAAAACTCTTCGTTATGAACTTACAAGGTAGACATCGGAGATTCTCACCTCCAGTCTATTTGCAGTCCGTGCTCGGTCGCTGAAGAAATTCGAGAACCAGCGAGAATCATTTTCCATGAATCTTTCTACGCTCTTATAAAACATCAACGAACCAAACGATTTACCTTTTACTTTTGTCAACAATTTTCGACAAACTTAACCGATAGTTCTCCGCGTAGTTTCAATACGATTAAAATTATACAATGTATACATTTATCGACCGTGGCAAGATTGAAACACAAGGCTACACTTGTTCCACTCGAATACATAAATTTACACATTGTATCTGCACAGTTCTTTGTAATTTTCAATTAAGTTCTTTTCCTTTCGTTTTGTTTCAAACAACTACGGAATACCACGCGCTGACGTGTTCGTTATTTCGGAAGCAGTAATGCGAATCGCCCGATAAAATGAAACGAACGAAACGATAGTGATTCAAATTTAATTTCGAAAAGTAATTAAAAATTAAAGAGCTACACGATTGAGAATTGTATGAAAAGAGTTTCGAAGAATAATGAATAATCTTGGCAAACTTCTTGATAAAATTCTGCTTTGAAGAAGAGAGTAATTACTTCTTACAATTATCGCGTCTCAAATTGATCGATACCAACCACGGAAGAAGTTTTATTTAATATGAAAGTTTTCGATAGCGTTTCGTTCGACCCGATTAAAGAGCTTGCTAGAATTCAATACATTGTTCAATTGGTATCGAAGAGTAGGTTTTCGTGAAAAGTATCTATTACGATCGTCAGGAAAGTGCTTACGGTTTTTCGCTTCTTTTTATCGAAGAACAGACCGATTTTGCTCATTTTTAAGTTAAGTTATTCAAGACGAAATTCTGTACCCTCTTTCTTCGTACATTTTTATATTAATCATTTTTATTGTCTTCGTGGAACGATCGTCGACTTAAGAAACAAATTAAAAGTAAATTTAAGACGAAAACGAATTTTTAAAGGAAGTAACGACGGGGGCAGGAACATGCAAGACATATAAAAATAGCCAACAATAATCCACTAAACATATGTTCGCAAATCATTCTCGCGGCAGTAATTTGTGTTTTTTTTTCTTTTTTTTTTTTTCTTTGTTCCCGTAACGCGCGTTTTTTTTTCTGTTCGTACGACTTCCCCTTACTCGAGCGATAAATTTCAAGCTTCCCGACGCTTGAATTAACGCGTTTAAGAAACAAGGCAATCAATATCCTTCTGTTACCTTTTAATGAGCTTGTCTACACGCGTTTCAATATCCATTACGTGCACGAGTTTTTGCAATAAATATGACAAATCAAAGTTCACGTTTTCATACTATTTCCACGGCTGAGAGTTACCGCGACAGTTATAAATTATCATCTATCGTTGAACGTTAAAATAAATACGTTTCGAAAAATCGATTATAAATTCACTTCGAAGCGTTAAGTGAAACGATACGAACGCTGCACAGGCACGAAAAGGGAAAATACTGTAGTAGGTACAATATCATTTTCAAAACGTCACGAGTAATGCGCGCACCGGGTACATCGATGTAAATGATGCGACAATGGAGAACATGAAATCGTTCTGGTTGCCCCGACTTGCAAGCATTAGCATAAAGAGACCAGCTGACGTCTACTTTGATCGTCCGCAATTAATTTCAATCCCGTTAACTTTAAATCGTAACTGTCGATCGACGTGGTTGATTAACGATTCCAAACAGAGAATTTGTTCCACGGTTCGCAATTTGTAACTCGAAATTTCAGTTTTATTTACATGTTATTAACGCGTTCGAGTTTTCTACTCGTTGCACTGTGAATCACCATGCGCGCGTATAAATTTTTACCATGTCGCCCATTTTTAAGCTCGATATTAATTACACATTTTTTTTGTCGGTGTGTTCCATATTCGTGAGAAAATTCTAGCCCTAAATTTCGACGCGTTCGTAAATATTTCGTCAACGAAAATTATTCCAAAAGCAGGACACTTTTAACCATCGGTTAAGTACCGATGTCCTGCACAGAGAACGTTCGAATAAAAGCTCGTATTATCACCGATGTTCAAATTTATTCGAATATCGTGCGATTTTTAAGGCACGAGATCGATACTCGAATTAAATGCACCGTAATGGGTTTGTAAATATTTGCACAATATGTTACGAATGAGAAGAAAAAAAGTATTCGTCAATAATTAAATTCGATTTTTCCAGCCTGGAACATTCCCAGAGTTTAATTATAATTTTTCACTGAGAAAGATATTCGTAGAAACTTACATCACCGTGTTTGTTGTTTTACACCGGTACGATGCATGTGTGTGTACATACGTATGTCGATACTGTTAAATATTTCCATGGTCCAGTGTCTCGCTTTAGGACACGTATCGTAAATCGAAGAAATTATTGTACTTTTTTCGACAAATGAAGTTGTATTCTCGGATGCAGAAGGTGACGAATGAAAAACGATTTCGTGGTTAAAAAAGGAAATAGCTCGGTACTCGATCGGTGAACGTTGCGTGAAAACGGAATAACGAATCACTGTGCGTTGTTACGTACTCTTTCGTCCGTCGCGCGAAAACCGTGTTAAGAATCAGTAACGGGGCAACCCTTTTGCTAAATATATTCAAGGGTGTCGGGGGTATGTAAATTACACGAAAAAAATTTATTGCCGTTGCGAGATCAGTTAACAACGTTACGGAAGTCGCACAATCGTCACGAAAATGTGCTCTGTTTGGCAAGATTAATATACAGGCCGCGTACTAATTTAAATATCATTTGCAAGAGACGCAAATGCTTGCGGTCATTAGCGTCGAAAGAATTTAATTACAATTGTTCGAAACCACCAGCACGCCGCGAGTCTGTGTGAAAATTAATCCGGGTAACGCTTGTCTCCGTAAAACCGTCACACACCGGTTTTAGCCCAGATTTTTACCGAACCGGTAATGCAATTCTTAAGATTTCAACGGGTCCGGTGTACCAAGAGTCTATTATTTTAATTGTGCATCGTCCGTGAGCAATATCCCTGGAACCGTGCCGGAATTGTTACGCGGCTAAATGATAAATGGAATCGAGGTATTTAAAAGAATCGAACCGAGCGATTCGATTCAGGGGGACAATCGCGAACGATTCGCGTCTTAATGTTTTCCATTACGGTGGAACGGATAATTGAAACGCAGCCCCGGTAACAAAAGCCGAACTTGCATTTACCCTCTCCATCAACGCCGAGAAACGAAATAATGGAAAGTAATCGGTCGATTGATACGAGCCAGGTGACCGAAATTCGACGAGAACCGTGAAAGACACGAAGTTTCTCGTTGCTCGATATCTCGACCGTCGCTGATTCTCTCGTCGGTGGCGCACCGTAGCATCGAGTCTTTCGAAGAATTACAGGCTAAGAAGAACATCGAACGATCGTACAACGAAAGAAATCCGAACGGGGAAACGTTTAAACGTTAATCTCCCCTTAACGAGTTACACAACACGGTGTCGTGGGTCGTATCGAGGAGCGCGGTGTACGTCTACTTTTAAAATTACTCACCGAACAATGGTAGTAGCCGGACAAATATCGAGTCGAGTATCAAAGCCGGCGATCCATCCAACGGCGGGCACAGAACTCGTTCGAGATTCAAGAGGGCGAAAAAGGGAGGTAAAATCGGGGAAAGGTCCGCGGGCACGCTCGAGTTTTCTGTTTTTTTTTTTCACCCTTCGATTTCTCTTCTTTTCCACGGCGGTGATCTCGCTCGCTTCCAGCCCGGTGCCAAGTCAGCGGTTGGCGCACACAGGTGCGAGAAAAAAACGTTGAAACAGAAGGAAAGAGGAAAAACGCGGCACAAAGCGAACTCGTGGAGGAAGGGGAACCTCTGCCGAAGGGCGGAGGGAAAAATCCTCGATGGTTGGCGAGAATTTTCTCGATACGAGAACGAAGGATCCGCGAACGGAACGTCCCCCGCGTAAGTACTCCCGGCTGCTGCGTCCAATAATCACGTCGTGATAATTTAGTCAGTGTCCTCGTGGCAGCTCTCTGTTTACGGGAAGTTTCGAGCGGAGGTAATCGCAGCGATTCAACTATTCCGGAAATCCGCTCTTCGGTTTGAATGTTTTAAAAGGACACCCCGGCCACCCCTTCGCGGAGACCTCTCTCTCTCTCTCTCTCTTTCTCTCTCTTTCTCTCTAGCCTCGAAGGAATAGATTCGAAGATTATCGGGCCGTCTTCGGATCTTATGGAAACGAACGTACGAATGTATGCTCGCTCGACGTCCCGTCGAATGATTTCTCAGGGTATCCTGCAAATACTCGATCCGTGTTACGTCTTGTGCGATCACGTATGAACGATGAATCGGCGCAAGTCACTGCGATGCGAGGACGTCGCGACGACTGGCGGACGCAGACTGACTCGAACGCCGTCGTCCCTCGGTTTTCACAGCGCGCCGCGACGCTGAACGTCCCGACGCCGCTCGTCGAGGGCGCTCACGTTCGTTCGTGCCGTTTCGTTTCGTTTGCGTGGCTTTCCGCCCCCTCGCCTTCTCCTTGCGATCTCTTCGACGCGCGCTAGCTACCCTGTCCACCGCGACGCACGGCGTCGGGACGTTGACGTTCGCTCGACGCGCGCCTCCCTTTATGGTGTCTTCAACGAGGGTGAAGGATGCGACAGGGAGGAAGGACGCGAAACAAGCCTTGGAAAAATGAACAAAGACGAACGCAACAGTTGTGAATCTACCGGCATGGTAAGCGTACAACGGCCACGACGCTAAGAAAACGTTACGTTTTTACGCTCGGCTTGTTCAGACACCGACGAACGCTACTTTAGAATTTGAAACCGAGATCGATGAGAACGATCGCGAATTGGAACTCGAACCGAACGTTTCGTACGAACGTAATATTCGTGCAAACGAAACGGATCGTTTCTGCGTTCAACAAGTTAGTCGTGTTTGCAGGATTCGGGGACAGTTTAAACATTTCACTCGGGGGAAACAGGCCCGAGACTATTCGATTTGTTCCGTTGTAAGTTTTTCGGGAACTACGATTATGTATCTTCTTCCTTTTCCTCGGATACTACTTGAGCGTGGTAGTAGTATTTTTGTAATAATTAATCCTTCGAGCAGACCTTTCGACACCAATAATAACTATTGGGTTGTTCGGAAAGTCATTTCGTTTTTTTTTTTTTTTTTTTGTGAAAATGAAACTCGATTGTTTTAGAGTGTGTAAACAGTTTATTAAATTATATATTCTCCATTTTGGAGAACGAAATGACTTTTCGAACAACCAATAATGACACTTGAACCGTTGCTCCAAGTACAGGAAATTTTGTGAAAAATCTCTTATTATAGAAAATACGAACGCCAATGTTTCGCGTTGAAAATTACATTTTGTACGTTTGTCTCTTATCGTAATACTATCGTTATGTAAACGATAAAACTATCTTTTGCGTGTGCGCGCGCGCATGTATGTTTGCGATCCGTTTGTTCGCGGTATGCCTGTAGCATTGGTGGGAGATGTACGCGGTATACATGTTGTAGCGTGTATATCAACGTGCTTTGTTCTATCTAATGCATGGTGTGCGTGATACGCATACGTGTATATTTTGGTGGTTGCATGGTATTTTTGTGGTACGCGCGAGATAATTAATATTATAACGGTGCGCGTGGAACGCGTCACATTTTCATTGTGTGTGAGATTCTTGTACGATAAATGTGACTTTTTGTACGCGTCACATTTTCATTGTGCGATTCTTGTACGATAAATGTGACTCTTTGTACGCGTCACCTTTTCATTGTGCGTGAGATTGTTGTACGATAAATGTGACTTTTTGTACGCGTCACATTTTCATTGTGCGTGAGATTGTTGTACGATAAATGTGACTTTTTGTAGTACACAGAGAAAGTACGCAATACTTTTGTAATTTACGTGGCAATTGGATTACGCGTGAAAAATTAGGTGTGTGATACTGTGATGAAGAACATAATGATTCACTGTTCATCTGTTCAAACGTGAGAGTAAAATATACTGTATAAAGAGTATATATTACATATATAGTATACACTTATTATTCGTGTATGAGGAGATAGATAATAAATAACCAGCAATGGTGAAATTAACTTCACATTGTTTTCAATTATGTATAATTAAGTTAAATTCACGGTGTCTAGATTCCCCACATGAATGCGGATAAAATTATGTGGAAAGGTACTTAATGTTTCAACGCGCAACTCAGTTGCTTATAATATGTAAATTAAAATCTATTCTTGATATAAGTATTAGGTTGTTCGGAAAGTCATTTCGTCTTTTTTTTTTTGGTGAAAATGAAACACGATTTTTTTAGAGTGTATAAACATTTTATTAAATTATATATTCTCCATTTTGGGAAACGAAATGACTTTCCGAACAACCCAATATTTGAATATTTGATTATTTTTGAAAATAAACTTGACTGTGCACAGATCAGCCCCAATTCCCTTGCACCAAATTCGAATACCATTCGAATACTTCGGTATCCAATATTTTGCACACGGTCCAACCATCTGAATATACGTAGTATTCGAACAGTACGATGCGGATTCATCGAGTTCTTTAAGTTCATCATTTTTGTTTAAATTTTATTTTTATGTAAGGTATTACGTAACATTTGTTTTTTGGTGAAAAAGCTAAATGTGTGTTTACATTTTTCAGCTGTAAGCAGCTTGCAACCATTACGCGCGATATTGTGCCCTACCATAGACTAATGGAGCCCCGGCCAAACCGCGGCTCGCGAGAAAAGTAAACTGCGCTAAATAGGATCGTATGTCTAAAGCAAACAAATTTTGAATAAGAATTTTTTCTGAACTTTTATTCTCAGCAAGGTAATTCGCAAGTGTCGGTTCTGCTCAACGTTTCGTAGAGCACCGAGTTCTTCGACAACAGAAAAATAAATAAGGGTATACTATGATTTTCTGCAATTTAAAAAATACAACGTACCCGCCATCTGAAAGATGGAAACATAAGTTTGTTTAAATGGATGAAAAAATTCAATATCTTTTCTTTTACTAAGAATAGGAAAAATTTGGTCGAAACGCCGGAGAGAAGACGAGATTACAATGCGAATTCGTTGTACGTACGTATTACAACGAATTTCACGTTTCGCGGTATATATAAATATTTAGAATACTTTCAAAAAATATAACGAGAGCTTCGAATTTGTGAAAATAACCGTGTAAAAAAAACTGCTGACAGTGTGAACCAGATAAAAATGCTGCACAACGGAAGTTGCGAAAGTATCTATCCTTTTTCAAAAGGAGAAACCGCGACATGAAGAAAATGCAAACGCACTGACACGAAACTGGTACAAAAGTGAGCACAGGATGAATACAACAGTTGTGAATCTTTCAGAACCTGCAAGAACAGCGCGAATTTTCCTGCGTATTCAGTTTGCTTGCGTACTGGCAATCGCGTCGGAAAAGTTTTCCAAGGGATGTAAACCTCTCCAAACATTATAGTACTAAAAAACATAAAACTCGTTGTACGTTCCCCTAAAAATATGTACGCTCTTCCCTGTTTATTCGTGTATCGCGAAACATTTACACGATCGACGAACAAAATAAATCTTTACGCCTCGTAATATTCAAACATCACCCTTACGCGCGATAGCTGTTTTTATCCATTTCGAATATGTAAGCAACATTCTTTTCCCCACAGATCGTACCAAACAATACCTAAACATCGGATGGAAACGTTTACACCGATGAACTACGCTTCTGGACTACATACGTTCCTTATTTACTCTTTAAACGCGAGAAAACAGCTTATGAAACGAACACAGAAGCAATGAATTAGTCCAAAAAGATTCGAATATCTCTTGCACAACGTGCAAAAGAACAATTGCATTCGAAGCGTATGATAGTATTAACCCTTTACAATCGTATGTCTGTTCTCAGCCACCATAGTAAGGAACCATATTAATCTTATACTTTATTCAACTATGTATTAGTTTACACTTTCTCTGAACGAACCTAATCGTCTAAAGAATCTGTTCACGAACCAATACGGTGCTCCTATTAGAGATAACAGAAAACTGCATATATTGCGGCACTATGAAGATGTAAAAAGTAAAGATTGTTCTGTATGTTCAAACGGAAAGATTAAGGGCGGAAGACACCAAACTAATTATTTTTGCGATACATGTAGTCGAATGTATCGAAAAAGTTTCCAATCGAAAACCAGGAGTGCAAGTTGAACATTGTTTTGAAAGATACCACACGATGGAGAACTATAAAATACAATTTTTACGTAAAAACATTACATTAAAACACATTGTTGTATGAGTATATATCTAAAGTTTATGAAAGAATTAATAAATCTTGTTTATCCCTCGTAATCTTACATGTGTTATCTATCACTAATTTTTCAAGGGAAATTAATTCCGACCAGTACGACATCCATGTTCAAATTTAACACGACCGCAAAGGGTTAAGTAGTCAATTTCGTTATTCGATACAGATTGTATCAATATTGTAGAAAACGAGTAGATAAAAGTACAAATTGAAGGGTAAGAATGTATAAAAAGTGTCGAAGACGGTAAAGATTTTGTTCTAAATTGCAAGTTAAAAAAATACGAGATATATTGGCGTGGAATAATTTATTAATTAGAAATAATGAATACTTAAATAATGGCTAGACAACAGTAAATAACGTGTAGTTATTTTTCCTGAGAAACATGTAAAATTTTCACCGTAAGAATAACTGTAAAAAAACAACCACGTGCGCTATCTTACCGAACGAGACACCATCTCGACGTTATAAATCATTTCTTACGATCTACATATCTATGAGATTGAACACTCGTCAAAATTGTTGAAAGGGATGTCGAGTGTCGTTTCAACGGCGTAGCAGTCTCTCGGTTCTCTTTTCTACAAATTCTTTCGCATTCGAATGACGAGGAATCGAATGGGACACAATTGTTTCGTCGATAATGTCAGTGTCAAATGGCGTGCGTGTTCGAGAACGCTGACGTCGCGACGTTACGCCCGTCCTTAGCCGCAACCCCCTGTAGTACAGAGATGAAAGACAAAGCGGAGAAAAGGGGTGTTCAGTTTTCAGCGGGGCGTATGGAAAAATGAACAAAGCCCTGATGCAACAGTTGTTCATTTCCTACATTTGTGTACGGAGGTCACAGAAGTACCGAAAACATTTCCAGAGCCCCTTTATGGACGAAATCATCGTGACAAGTGAATGCTTGCCGCACGTCGAACGTTTTCGTTTGTTTCGTCGAAAGATGAACGATGACGCATCAAATTAATGACCACAAGGCACAACAGAGCGAAACGAACGACCGATACGTACGTGCTTTCACTTTTTTCCCCGAATAAATCATTCAGACGCCAAAGTCAATGAGGTCGCGTCTCGTGAAATCGCATTGAAGCATCGAAGCAAAATTTAATCATTCACCGACCATCGTTGCATCGATATTTATTTACAACTGAACGGGATTTAGAAAACATTCGTACGGTACTCCGATTTCTCTTTTATTTATGGGCGGAACGTAGTAACGCGACAATTCTTTTTCAATATTTACAAATCATCGAAGAAGTCCCGAATTAGGATCGAAAATATTTTAATGATTGTTTAATTGTTAAATCAAAGGGATTGCTTGTTCCGATTAAAAGATTTTATTATTATTAAAAAATATACGTTTCAATCCGGAGAGTGAAAAATTGTACGAGATCCATATTTTAAAATAGATACGTTTAAGAATTGTTGCACAACGACACGCGCTCAGAATGTTACGCAGAAGGCCATTTTAAATTCGTTGATAGAGGTTGAGGGATCATATTATTAAAAAACAGCGGAGAAGTTTCAATGGTCGAGCCAGACAAATTTTCTCCAAGTTGAAGCGAGAATATTTTCCTCCCCTGTCCTGCGCCGAGGAAAAAATCAGTGATTCAAAATTTTTACGTTTAAAACAGAAACACATCGTCGGTGGTGAGAATTTATTTACAAATTTTGATGTTTCGACACTACGAAATAATAAATCGTTCAATAACAAATACAATTTTGTTTAAATCTGTAATTTTTATACCGTAGAGGCGCATTCGCCGTTAATGAATATCGACAGTCGTTATTAAATATTTATGACGACATGGCAATGGTCACTATTTTCGAATCGCATTAACATTCCACTGTATTCTAGAGTGAGAGAAATTTATCGTGGTGCGAAACGATTCGCAAGTTGCGTTATATACTCTGTTCTACAATACATTGTATATCACGGAATACATAGAGACTAGATCGAATATATAGATTACTATACGATCAGACGTGTTTTTGCGTCTTTGTACAGCACCGCCTAATCAATACACGAGACTGCATCGTTCGAACATTATGATATTCTTCCCTCTTGGATGTTGATGTAACTTTATTCGATAAAAAGGTCTAATAAACCATATTTTTAAGAAAATTAAGTAACGATTTACCATCGGTCCTAAACGAGCTATTTTTGTTATTAACCTTTCCGAATAAACATAATTATTGCATACGATGTTACGAAATTATAAAATTGAATCTATAAATATTAGTAAACAGAAATTATAAAATTGAATATATAAATATTAGTAAACAGAAATTATAAAATTGAATATATAAATATTAGTAAACAGAAAATTTTTACGAATTATTTCCTACCATTAATTTAAAACATTAATAATCTATTTCTGCATTTCCTTCATTCATATATTTGCTACAGTTACAAATTCCAAAACAGCTTTACAAATTATTCAAGGAAATGTTTGCAGTACTTCTATGACCTCCGTACACAAACGTAGAAAATAACAAGAAATGAAGAAAAGTTTCAATATACGTTGTTAATTAAATATTATTTGTACAAACTTAATGTATGTTCAAGATTTACCGAAAGACGAATCCTGTAGCAAATATTCCTTGCAAATATACATTAATCCTTTCAAAGTTTAGTCCGTGAAAATTATGATGGGGCAATGCATGTAAACCGTTTAATTCATCACGCGTATGAAATGATTTATTTTGTATGTACGAATTTCTTTTTTGTCTCCCACTCCGTAATGGTTGGTTTAATGTCTGAAGTGAAAGATTAATCTGCCTTCGAAATCAGTATATCATCGATTCTAAAACTGTCTACACAGGATATAATTATGCATAATATTTTACTGTTCGGCAGTTCGTTTTTCCTCGTTCGTTACTTTCTACTTTCCTTATTGCATTTCTCTCTGATTTTCATATTTTACAGCTTACTTTTTTCTTATTAAAGCAATTATTATAGATTCTTATCTTCTACTTTTTTATATTTTATTGCATTCCAGTCATATTATATTGTTTTCGAAATTACGTTAATAAAGAAAATAATTGTACTTTGCCTTTGTACCGTATGCTTCTTTTCACTCTTGCATTAATAATCTTCTTTCATTGTCTTTCTAGTCCTTAATTTCTTTCTTTTTTGTATCTAACCATGGTACGATATAGACGTATCGTTATTATTTCAGATAGAGCAACATTTGCACCGAGAATGAATAGTAATCGCTCGATTGACAACTCTAAAAGCGTTGACCGTGAATCGACGTGTAAGAAAAAAAGAAACAAGATTTTACTGCCAAGATTGTAACGCCGAACCGCGTGTATCGCGTTTCAAAATTTACCATACGTACCGTGTGTACTTATCAACGTGAAAAATGAGGAAAGATACGCGTAGGGCCTGTTTCTTTCTCAGTTTCTTGTCACGAAAGGGAGCGATTTAGCACAGAAAAAGAATACAGATTTTTTAAACCGTTCCTCATCGTTTCACTCGACTGCGAAAAGGTTGACGTATCGCCGTGTCTGCAGTCACCGATACAGACGATCACGCGAACATTTCAAGTTGGTCCAATTTATTTCAACTTTGCCAGCGTGACCTCGAAACTCCTCAAAGTGTTTGTCGCGCGTTAATCGGCGAGAAATATTGATACTGGAGTATCTCATCGGCCGCGTTCCTCAAAGAACAAATTAGAATTATCGAGATCGTTGGAAATTAAAAATTTACTAATTAAATTCATGTATTTCCTCGCAGAATGTTGTACGATGAACGTAATTGTACCGTTCGAAGACTCAATCTTTTCATATGCACTAGCTATTTTATGTACTCGGTATAGAATCTTATTGGATAATTTGTACGTTAAAGAGGTAAAAAAAAAGTGTCTAATCGATAGATTGTTTCTACGGACGAGAAAACGCGGAGTGAGAATCTTTCCGTTCTCTTGGAAGCTATTGGGTTGTAGTCATTTCGTTTTCCAAAATGGAGAATATGTAATTTAATAAAATGTTTATACACTCTAAAAAGATCGTGTTTCATTTGCACCAATAAAACGAAATGACTTTCCGAACAACCCAATATGTTAGTTCTTCGATTGCCTAGCAGAAGGTTTTCACCTGTTCGAGAACCCCGGTTGTAATCGTCAAACGTGTCGACTAAATTACCTAAATTGTAAATCGAGGATCGCTCGAAGACGTAACTCGTGACGGTTGTGCACTGATCCAGTTGCAAATTGTTCTCCCCAGACTGATACAGACATTCTTCAATACGTTGCAGCCCGATCACCGAAAGGGTATCCCTCAACCGAGGAACCGACGCACAATCGATGCGTCATCGGGCGTACACCCCCTTGCATATCGGTGTAATTTCAAATTTTCTACGTATGCATCGTTTAACCGTAGGCGTTCTCACCCTCGGCGGGGCAATTTTTCTTCGCGCGTAGACGACGACACAAATAAAAAGTACGTCGCGCCTTGTGTCAGCGACGGATGCAACAGTTGCTCGTATGACGCCTCTCGCGCCTTGGCTTCCACGGCGTCGTTGCATGTCGTCGTGCCGCGTCGTCACTGTAACCGAGCACTGTGACGGAGCACGTAAACGCGGTAGCGCAAGCTCCGCGTCAGGATGCCACAGGAAAGAGGGTGGCGTCGGTGCGGCTGTCCACGGCTTTATGCTCCTCCTGGGAATTTCTCTCTCGCACTAGCCACGCTCAGACATTCACCCGGGCTCTCGTATACGCCTTCGTCTCGCCACGCGCATACACACACAAGCACACACACACATGCGCGCGCGCGTACGCGGAACGGTGCTAAACGTCCACCGGTGTACAAAGGCGCGGCGACGAGCTGAATAGGAAAGTTCTCGGCGATAATTATTATTGTTGCTATGCTACCGGATACTGCCCCTATGGATACCGCCGTTGGATGCGTGTCTTGATGCTTTATCTATCTCGATTTGCGGGCACCCGCGAATTGCAACGCGAATCAGACTTCCCATTGTCGCGTGGACGTTATTAACGATCGTGATCGAGAAAATGGCTACGTTAAAGTTCATTTCGTTGCTCGTTGAGGAATTTTTGATAATACCTGGTCGTACTCTGTACTCGAGTTTTGTCGAATTGTTCTGTTGCGTCCAAGGCAAAGTCTCTATCGACGTAGCTATTAGCAATACCTAGATAGTACACTTATTTATTTTTGTGCAATTTTTTTTAATCTTGCACGAATTGATATTTCAAAATCTGAAATTAATTTTGACGAATGTTTCTAAATTAATTCCTTTTTTTTTATTTAATATATCAACTTATGAACAATCGAAGGTGTTCTTGTGGATCATTATTCGGCGATGTGTAATCCATCGGTAATTTTCAGTTTTGTTTTTATTTCATAAAATCTTTTTTCGGTAGAAACTTATAGCCAAGTTTGTAGACCTCTCTAGATTTCACGACATACCACATAAAATCAATGCAGTGTTCTCAGTTTATATACCAATGTGTGCTCAAAACGAGCTATGTGGCGCTCTGGACCCACATAGGTAGGTGTGTATCCAATTGAATACGTATGGCGGTCAACATGCTAGGGGTCTACTGCCTCGGCCTTAAAATTTCGATGACTGGAGAATTTTTTTGTAAAGAAAATGATCGGACACGTTAATTTCAAATTTCGTACGTACACTTGCTTACGTTTTGGCACACCATTAAAATGTTTTTACATATAAATGGTAGATTTTGTCAAAGTTGTATATCATTGCGTACAACGTGTACAAACATTTCTCTGCACTGTTGACGTAATAACTCTCGCTGTGGTCGCAACCAAAAAAACGTAGAACAACAGGATGGATCACAGTGTGCAATGGAGCTGAAGAAATAACTTCTTCAAAGTCAAACGATACTAAATAACCGACTTATACTCGAAGTAGCACGGATATTGACGCGAGAACGAGTTAAAAATAACATTTATTACATACAAGAAATGACGTTGACATACTCTTTCCGAAAATATGTTCCGCAAATTAGACAACCTCGGACAGTCGCCCAAATCGATAGCAGCTCGTTAAAATTATATTTATACATAGGAAAAACCACAAAACTTCGTCATCTTATTTATTTCCAATTATAATATAATGAAACGAAGGGTTACAGGCTGTTTATGATATATTATTTATAAGTCGTTATTTTTCGAAACTTTCAAAGTTGCCTTTTTAGGTCTTTAAATTAAACTGGAAAACTTATAGTGTCGTTTAAAAAATTGAAAATGAAAACTTAAAAAAATTATATTTATAAAACATGTATATATCTATTGTAACCTGTTTTATTCGCTACTTCGAACTAGAACTAGAACTACTTGTCGAATTTGTTTATATTCGTATGTAGACGAACATAATTCGGATATCTTCTGTATCGATCAAATATCTAAATACATGCAATGTTTAAACAACGTGACACAGACTATAAATTAAGTTCCTTAATTTCATCGTACTGTTTTAAACTTTGTTTCGATTTCAAACATTTCACGAACGATAATCGACGGAATATTTTTTATTTTAAACGAAAGTAGACCATTTTTCGAATGTTCGGTCATTTTCTTCGGCCGAAAAAGTAGGAGGAATATTTAAAACGCGTTCGGTTAATTTCAACGCTCGAGAAAATTGATGCTCGTTGATTTCCACAATTCCAAACGATCCGATCCGCGTTCTATTAAAATCGTCAAAACAGAAATGTTCACATCGTTGTATCCGAATAGTCGGATAATCAAAGTTCGTTCAGTGGTATTAGAAAAGAAATTTACATCGGTCCGTTAACATCGGAGATAACCAAGGTGTCCGAATTTCTACTCTACATAATTCTAATTCGAGTTGAATTCAAGTCGACTCATCCGAAACAGAAGTTCCTGATTGGCTATAAAATGAAATATCCCTGCCATTAACTCTCCTCTCAAGAGGCTAAGACTGTCCAAACATTTTCGATTCGCGCACAGATAAAATCTATACGGGAATTATCTAAAAAAATAACCTGGCAAAACGGAGCAACATCCACCGACTCCCAGGAGTACGATTTGTAAATGAGTCGTACTCGTTAATGCGGCGTAATACATTGAGCGGAAAACGCGAATTGCACCTGCGGGCATGGTGCACGCGACAAAGAAGAGTCAATTAGACACGCGTAGAAAGGGATGAGGGGCGAGAGGAGGAGGAATAGGAGGAGGTGGAAGAGGAGGAAGGGACACAGGTTTCCGAACTTGACGTAATCAACTGATTGTGCGAAAGCTGCTTACATGGGTGTGAGACCGATCAATGTACGTAGAGCGAGAGCGAAAACGAGCGTGTAAGAGTAATGAATGCCTTTGTTCCTTGTTCGCCTCTGTCGAGTGTTTCAAACAATTAGAAAGTTAGATACGCCTTTAGCGAACAATTTTGCGAGGGGATGAGTGTTTACGATACGATTAGAATCTGTATGAAGATGACGATAACGCGTTCGTTAAAAATGCATCGAACGCATAGAAGAGAGTATTTATTCGTTTGAGAGTATTATATTGAGAGTATTTATTCGTTTGAGAGTATTATATTGAGAGTATTTATCCGTTTGAGAGTATTATATTGAGAGTATTTATTCGTTTGCAAATAGTTTGCCTTCGAAGAACACAACGGTCTGAAAATTACTCGCGAAACATACTTCGAGTAATCGAATTTTTAAGAAAATAAAATTTAAATTTGCGTTAATACCGGATACCAATAGAACACACATTATTCCTGTTGAGAATATGATCGTATAATTGCGACGAATGTATAAGAATATTTGTACAACCACCACTTCTACAAATGGGATTTAGTTATCGGGCAATTTTTAAATTTAACAGTGTCGTTCTGATTTAACTTGCACGTCAGCTTTCCATACAAAATGTTTTGACGTTGACTCAATGCGATGAAATCTTCCAGTGATGGAAAAGTTAATCCAAACATCAACATGCCCCGATGCGCCCGTATTTAACAAATCTATAAATCACGTAATACTCTTTTTCATTTCCACGAACCGTCTGTTGACACCTTTGTTAAGCGTAAGAGAAAATCGCGCGACGACTTCATATTCCGGGTTACGATTTTTGATATTCGATATTTTCGCAAACACGAAACGAACAACACAATATCCCTACGCGTAGAAAATAATATAATACGTATATAAGATTTAATAAAGAAGGCAGAGAAATGATTTATTTAAATATGTAATATAAGAAAAAGAAATGTTTCATCTTGTGAATTAAATCGATTTATACCTAATTTATAAAAAAAATCCCACTTTGAAGGAAATTTTGACCACTTTTTAAGTTATCTCTGTAATTTTATTGTTACAAAAATGATCAAATATCTATTAAACAAATGCACCGATCGTACTGAATGTCTACCGATATTAAAGATAGGTAGGATATTATTACCATTAATAGGTCGTACAATTTGATAAAAATTGCAAAAGAAAAATCGAAATAGCCCCTTCGATCGAGTCTAGAGGTCATTGAACTTGTCCTGGAATGGCACTCTGTTTATTCTGGAATTTCATGTTCAGATAATCGATTGCAATTTGAGTGTTAGAGCGCAGCCCCACCCTCGTTCGAATACTTCGATTTGTGTGTGGATTTTCCGTGTGTATGTACGTCTGGTATGTCGTTTAGAAGATTACGAAGTCTACGACGTAACTATGCCGACGACAAAACAAATATCGCCTCGATTCGAGGTAAATTGAATTCTTTTCTTTCGTGCTGATCGTTAATGCATCTAGCGAAGCAATAAATTATACTGCGTTTGTAAACGAACAATTAAAAATTTGATTCATAAAAAGAGAGCTAGCCCCCTAAACTTCGACACGAAATATATCAAATTAAGATCATACACAGATAAAATCTGAAAAGAAAATTTAATTAATGCTCTTGCTATGCAACGATCAACGTCGTGCACCAATGATATATCAATAGAACCTAACTTCGTCCAATAAATATTACACATCGATCATTAATTTATACTAAACAAATATTTAAAATCCGTGTTCTGGGAATAAATGTATTCACTGGTAGTAAAAATGGTAAAATAACTGTCTATATTGAATTACAATGAATTAGATATTATTGGAAAACATAATAGTACATATTTCCACATTTTTACATATTTATTGTCGCGGCAATGATCAAAGATAAACGCCAAACAAGAATTTGATCAAGAACCTTTACTCGATACATTTTCTACTAACAAAAATATTTTTACGGGAAAAGAAAATTTCAAACGTGTATACATATCGTACACTGTGGCACATAAGAAAGTATCGTATACGCTATTGTCGTAATTAATAAAATGACACTCGCTCGATCGACAAAAGTCGATTCACGAGAAAAGGCACTTTGAAAATTCGCGCGTAAAACGGGGATCGTTTACGTTTATACGCGATTATCAGCTGACCCGTTCCAAACGTCGGTTAACACCATACGACACGTGAACACCTTTGAATTGGCAGGTGATATACGCAGCGTCAATACCTAACCCAAATTACTGGGTCTGTAGATCGAGCTAGGATTACACGGTCGCAGGTATCTATCTACAAGATATTCACACTACGCAACCGCAGACTGAAGAATAGAGCTGCTATTTCGCGTAGAAACTGCCGACAATTTCTAACCCAAACTACCGGACTCTCTCCTCTACGAGCTGGATTACATTACAGCCGCGTGAATAATCCGCCAGGTAGTTACGCGGATGAAAATAGCGTCAGCGCAAACCTGGAAACAATTCTGCGCATCTGCGAAATTTTCGGCGAAGATTTTCCTCCCCGTTATCGAGTTCCCGGAAGTGTTAATTGAGCTCAGCGAAGACAACCGACTGCGGTAACAGCGCGTACTTTTTAAGATTTTCTACATTTCCGGCAACCGCTCCTTTTGAAACGATAACTCGCAAGAATCAGGTGCCAAAATAATTTCAACGCAATGCAGTCCTGGAGCAACTTGTGATCCTGAGCACGCTACTGTTTCAAGGTTTTCGATTAAACGTGTACGAATTTTATTTGATATTGGAAATAAAAAAAAAAATAATTATCGGAGATAAATGAAAATAAGAAATAGATAAGTAAATGTTAACAACCAAAGGGTTGTTTGGTGAACGTCCAATAATAATATTATACGGCCATTACTACGATATGTTTCATTTACTTGTGATCCAGAGCGATTGATTTCGTTCTATGGAGCGAAATATTTCAACACGGCAAACCGATACCCTTTTTGCAATTGAAATGCTTTCCGATGACTTTGTTTAAATCTTTAGCAGCAATTAACCTCGGTGTATAGTTACGACAAATTATAAATTATAATAGTTACTTTCAGCGTTTACTGTGCTCAAAATATCGTCCACTTTTGAACAAAGAAAAAATATTTAAAATATTTTCAGTATCCGTGAAATAAAATACTATTTTAAAAACTTGCTTCTTTGTATACAAATATTTTATAACGACCTAAAACGATTTGTAACTTTATTTGTTGAAAGATTTCGAAATACCTCGATTTTTTTCAAAGATCTTTCATTATTTCAAATGTAAAATTATCATTTTGAAAGTTACTTTATAAAATAGGACTGAAAGACTTTCCACAAAAGCTTTTACCTAGGAAAAAACGCCACAAACGTAATGCGTAAATGTATAATACGACGAAAGTATAAAAAGTATAATATTTTAAAATTATGTGAGAACTGTATCCACCTGTTGGATCAAAATCGATACGACATTATACAAAGTGTACGTTATCGTAATTGATAGTTTCAAGTTGCAACCGAACAAGCATTCGACATAATTATTATTACAGGTTAAAATTGACATGCGGAAAATTTCAGATCCAAAACAATCGAGCCTTTGTGACTAATTTCTCCAAAGGCAACAATTCGATCTTAATGCCACGGTCATCAGAACTTGAGGAACAAAGTTCTCCGGTCGTGTTAGACATTAGGTGTATCTAAGTGTTGGACGCTCGGTTCGATAAGTCGTGATCAGTGTCACACACCAAGTGTTCCCAAAGTTCATCACGACTAATTGTTGTGAAGGCAGATGCCACGAACTAACCCATTGGAAATTTGTCAATTGCAAGTAACTGTGACTCGTTCGTACAGATGCCACGCAGATGTTTCTGATAGGTCAAAATTACGGCCCACGGATGAGGAGCAGTTTTCCTCTGTAGTTGCACGACCGTACTTCTTCACTTCCTTCCCCCTTTCCCTACTTTCTTCCTCGGAGCACCTGATGTCACGATCATAAAAGCTACGCAATATTTTTCTAATTCAGTTGCAATTGAATTTATCGCGCGAAGGATAAATCAGCCTGACGTTAAAATTGAAGAAAAACATCGAATCACGGTGAAAATTGATGTTACAGTGTACACGCGAATAGAATAATCCAAGTCGAAACAGTAGAACGTTTAAAAGTACTTTATCCATTTATCATCTAAATAACAAGGTTGCAGATTAGGAGACGCAAGGCTTACAGTTAGTGACACAGGCTACCTTGTGTCGCTATCAGCAAGCACGAATAAGATCCCCGTGATTTATACATCCTACTATGTTCTAATCGGGATTAGCAAACCAGATCTTATTGTCAGTGATTTATACATCTCACTGGGTATAAGTCTCCTCAGTCTTAAGAGTAAAAAGTGAGAATTTGAATACGATAGGATGTATAGCTAAAGCTCATACGATGCAAGTAAGTGAGAGAATTTAATCTTGAACGACTATAATCCGCGATTAATATTTTCGAGATAGAAATATAACGTCGAACTGTTAAACTGTAAAATATTTTAAACTCCCACACTTATTTGTTAAGTAAAATTTATCTGTAATACAGAATAGAAATCCCACTTACGTGTCGAAGCTCGTCAAAATGAATCAAATCGTAGTCAATATCCTTTTACTTCAAAATGAAAAGTTTTCAGCCAATACGGATTAAATTTTGTCGAGATATTACAAAGTGGTATGAACAAATTATAACATCTGACAAAAATGAAAATCGACTAGTTTTTATTTCCAAGCGAAGAAAAACGTTCGTACTTTTCGAACTAACAAATTTCTCCGTACACTGTTCTAAATATCGACAGAATTATATTGCATTTCTCCTTCATAAATATCCCATTGGTACGATTACTACTACTAATATTAGTCTTTAATTCGAATATATTATTTAAAAGGAAAGTAGACACAACATATCCATCCCTAATGATTTCACTTTTATGTCTCTACTGTACCATGTATAACCCGTCTTACTCATGGATTACACGATGCACCGGGGTCCAAATTCCCATTCCCTTTGCATTTTTTAATGTCACCATAAACGTGTGTTGCCGGTCGCATCGCCGTGTATTTTATATTTCGCTCTTTACAGTGGTTTTTTTTTATCAGGTCGAGCACTTGAGGACGGAAAGAGCATACTGTCACGTCTGGTAGGTTAATCAGAATTTTTACGGGCCGCTCCGAAACTCCGTGCAATCAACATTAACCTTTACTGCCAACTACTAATGCGCCAGTATTGTGATCCATCAGTATGTGGGTGCATTTTATTAGGCTTCCTATACCCGATGAGTTTAGGTCGACTTTAAATGTTCGCCACGCCCAGCCTATAATCCTACTGCGTTTAATCTACCATTTGTGTCTGATAACTCCTTCGCTCGCAAATAGTCCCTACATTCGTTGATCTTTTCCCGACAATATTTTCTATCGCGGTAACAATGTTACTAAATTTTAATGCAACCGTTTCTTGTATCAAAAGTGAGCAGTGAGATAAGCTTTTGACGACAAAGAGGAAACTTACGACCAAGATAAAGTGTACGAAATTTTTACATTTTTGGAAATATTTTTGCAAGTGGTGGCAACCAGTCAGATTTAATTAAAGTACTGAATTATATACAGAGTGTGTCGTAACGCAGAAACTACTTCAACGGTAAATTAGGGGCACGAGATCAGTGATAAAAGTTCATATAAACGTGCGCCAGTCTATAGCTATTTTCGTATCGAAGTAATACTACTTACCTTTATGGGAAGAACTCGAAATGGTCACTGTCGGCTTAAATGCGAGCATGCAGATGTTGTGTCACAGAATTTCTCGAACTTCCAAATAATTCCAAGTATTTTGCAGATTCAGTTGGCAGCCCTCTCGTACACACGATCCAAGTATTTCAACACTGGAAATGAGTATTGAATAAATAATTATTTTCAAATGACTCCAGAAATTAAAATCCAGTGGATTCAAGTTTAAGGTACGAATAGGTTTATAAATTGGTTAAAGAATCGTTCAAAAACTGTCTAGTTTCACGGCTAAAATATGACTAGGTATAGTTATCTTAGTAATGGAGCAATTAGTTTTGTCGCGTTACGAAAGAATGGTTTTAAAAATTCTACTCGCATGTATTAAACTTTGACATCTATTCTACGAAACATTACATTATAAATTAAGAACAATTAAGAACATCGTCAATCTTTGTTTTTAAGAAATGACGATGTACGAAAACAAAAGATAATATTCACGACTGATACATTTACTTTCGCGTGACGAGGTAAAAATAATTTTTTCCAACACTTTTTATTGGTTCTAGTCTCTCTTGCATTGCATTTCTAACTGTCTGTCGTGTGTGAAAATTATTTTAAACGTACCAAAGAGGACTGAAACTCGGTCAAAAACGTTTCACAGCTTCAATATTTAACATACTTTGTGTAAGGCTAATTTATATCTAAGAAACAAATACATAAGATATATTTGTGTTTCCAAATATATTTCTACGAGAGTTCAAGCAAATGGAAGTTGAAAACAATTAACGTCACTTATCCAACGTTTAGAATCCCCAAAGAAATTATCTACTTGTTGAATGCTTAACGTGGTTCAGCGAGTCGATTATTTTTGTCGCGCTATGAACTAATTTTAGCTAACGACATTGAGAACGAAATGTAACACCGGATACTTATTGTTATACATTCGCAAGATTATAGAATGCCATCTGATAAGTAGATATTACTAATAAAACCGTTTAATTGAATATCGGAAAACCGAGGAATGAACAAAGTAAACAAGAAGCCCCCGATCAAAAAACGTGTACATCAACCTTAAACGATTTTGCACTCTAAAGTCTCTATCCTCTCGTCACAGAGGATTCTGTCGGCAAGTAGGGAGCGTATAATACATAATGTTCTTGCCGTCCTGTAGAATGTACAAGGTTTCGGTTCGTACATCCATCTCCCGTGTCATAAACAGACCAACCTTCCTCCACTTGATAGAGCCAAAACATTGTCGATTTTTCTTGCATAGGTGTTATGCGTTTTTGATAAATGGTCGGTTGGCCGAGCAGCTAACCAAGCAGGAAAGCAAGCAGGCCAAGATGAGTGGTGGCCTCAGCGGTGAGCCGACCCCCTTTGTCTTTAGGTTCTTTTGATTTCCAGAATTTTCCTTAATAAAGCTTCCACCATAATGCATTCGCTTAATATGCACTTTAATCCCCATTCGTTCAACCGTTGGACGTAAACTAATTTGCGGAAGCTGCAAACCTCTTTAACGTCCCGTCGCATCGCTCTTCCTTAAGTCAACTTTAATTTCGAAGCGGACGGTACAACGTACGGTGCATGATATCTTTTAGTACGATTTTGCTTCTACGACCAGGACACTTGTACGTGCCGTAGATTTATCACCTGTGCAAACGTTCGGAGTTTTCTGGGGTCATCGTCGTCCACTCGTCAAACGAATCGTGCAGTTGCATAAGCAAAGCAGTACAATGTAGCCGTTTCAAAAAATTCATCGTACTTTTCGAAGAGGTCTCCTCCCTTTTTAGCAGATTTTCATTTTACGTGACCAAAATATCGATTTTCTTTTTCGCATTTTCATTCAATTTATAGTATTAAAAATGTTCCGGTAAAATATTGGGATACAATTCGAAAAAGTTTTGAAAATTCCAAGGGGGCGGTCTGTTGCGAGAGAAACGCGACAATCGGAAACTTTAACGGCGATTTTTCCAAAAGCAGGTTTCACTAGAGCTAAAATTATTATTTACTTTATGCGTGTGTAAAATTTCAAGACAATTGGTACATTTTTGCTCGAGATGTTAGGTCAAAGAGCTGGAAAAATATTGTTTCAATAAAAACAATTTTAAAGTTTAACCCACAATATGCAAGTATGTAGGGAGTTCGGTTCGAAGTTCTGCAACTTGGAAATATTACGAATTTTACGATAATACGTACTTTACAATCACGCGCTTACAACTTTGAACTTTAAAAAAATATAACATCTGCAATTTGAAAATTTCAGTTTCTAATTCTACTTTCCTTCTGTACAAACATTATGTAAGAAGCGCGTTATAACGTAATTACTTATCGTGTACCATCTGACGTCAAATTAATAATTTTCTTTTCCACTAATATTTCTGTACGTATAATAAAAGCCGTTTAATAAACTCGAGATCAAACAATGACGTGGCGGTTGCATATCTTGCTACCTTAATTGCCACTTCCCCGAAAAGGTGCGCCACATTAATATCGATCAGTTATCTTGAAAGGTACGTCACATCAATATCAATTAAACCAGCGAGTAATGAAGGATTGCGTGCTACGAGCAAGGAAACTCATTCCTCCGTACCGTCGATACATTTCACGTTTTCCTGGACAGTTAACCCCTGACTGCGATCATCGAGTCGTGTCGTTTCATCGTAATAATCATTGATCTGTTCCATCAAAAGAATTGGCAATAATTGCATGATTAATAATCGATAGTATCGTGTGTTGTACTAGTAACGACTTTCGATGTTATATGAGTAATCAATGTCTGATATAAATACTTTCGTATAAAGAAATAAGAACATTTCTGAATACTCTCTCATTTTTGTTCATTGCGATTGAATAGATTATTAAATTTATAATAACATTATCAAGACGATGTCACATATACGGTCGCAACCTACACGTGAAAAAAATTTTTATGGAGAATACGATGAAAGTATGTTTCCGAATCGAGACATTATTTATGGATACATTATCTTCAGTGAAATGGCTACTCTCTTGGCAATGAAATAAAGTTACATTTCCATCGTACAATTAACGAATACGTAACGATACAATGCCGTAACGTTTACGATGAATGTCGCAAGAAATGAAAAAAGTACAACGTTCGGATGTGTTTAGATTTAATATATAAAATTTCACCCGACTAGTTAATGCGTTGCTTACTCAACCGCAATTCAAGTTTTCCACTCTACCTCTAAATTCAACATAAAATACAAACTATGTTACAGAAACACTGCATTTATTGTACAAAACGACTATAATACGTACGAACGTTTCAGTTTCACACAGTGTTCTAAATGTTTCTCTTGTGCTGTAGGTATACTATACGACCACCGACAAAACTTCAAGAACAATATTGTAGTAATTAATTTTAGTAGAAATATAATATAATAATTCTAACAAATGTTTAGTATCAAGTGGACCTTGTACTTCGATAAGACGTAAATCAGCTTAAAATATCAGTCGCATGGATTCGCTCCTGGAAACGTGAAATTTGTTCTACGAGGGGAATGAAATAGTCGAAACGCGAAAATCTCTTCGGGAAGTCAACGAGCTCGACGAAAAGAGCCTCGCAGACGCAGAGATTTTTATACCAACGTTATTGCGCTCGGAAACTTCTTTTTCATTCGGCAAATGGCACAAGTCAGCCGGCTGGTACATGCTAAATTTACTTTTCTCCCGAATAAGTTAAGCTTTCCATCTGCTCGTTCGTTCGACTATTTAATTAACCGTTGAATATGAGAGTGAAGCGCATTAAGAATATGTCGACGAAAAGTCTTTCAAATTTTTTCAAACCCCCTTTCTTGCTTGGCAAATGCACTTTGTGAAAGCACTACAGGATAAACCGTACTCGACTCAAATGCTGCTTAAATCGGTCTCCTTTTCCTTCAAACGAATCTGCAGCGAACAACAAAAGTACGAAAAGCGAAAAAGGGTTGGGTTGCTGTTACTCGCAGAATCCATTTAATAGAATTACCCGTTTAAATGATTTCAACGATTTGTAAGGACACCATACTTGTTCCAAGAAGAACGAAACAAAGGACTTCGACAGAAGAGTCAAACGAGGAAAATATTCTATTCTTCGGAAATAACTTTACCGCTGAAAGGACAAAGGAAAACTTGTTACAATTTATAGTACTCTGAATCGTTTTTGATCGTTATTCGGTAAGTTTTTCGCTTTCGTGATTAGAACCGTGGTATTCTATTAAAACAGAAGCTCGTTTCTTCGTCGCTGTGCAATTTTACCATAAATATCGTATATGTATAAATTCTATGTTGTAGAACGTTCTGCAACATTGTTATTTATAATTTGTCATGTTTCGGGATAAAAATTATATCTCTGGTCCACAAGCACGTTGAATTGTTTCATCTTTTCTAACCTGGGTTTAAGTTACAACGGGGACAAGTCATTGACCCCTTTGGCAGTTACGATTTTTACTAAATTTAATTCATTGAGAGCAAACAATTGAGAAGCTACCGAAACTTTTGAAACACATTCGTTTCTCCATAGAAGTGATAAATATTGATACGATTAATTAAAGGAATTTATCAAAAATAATAATTGCTGTGACTTATGATACAGATGAAAATAATTTTTTTCTGACTAATTTTACCTTTGCAATCTGCATATTTTCATCGATAAGTATAGTTCTCCTGATCTATAGAGATACAATCGAGCCTTTCTTCCGACACAGGCCTTCCAGCGATTGATTTTTTTTCTTTGGAGCTTGCAGTTGCACCTCCGAAGACAAACGTCTTTGTATTTATCTTTCTATTTTACCAACTAGAAGAATTGACACTTCCGCCCTTTATCGACGAAAGTGGAGAAAACAAACATTTAATTGTAAAAGTGAGATTATATTTACGATGCTCGTTATTATCACTATCTCACGATGTATCAAGTTTGGAAACTCGCTTTAAGGTAAACAATTTCGCGCAACACTCAACAAATTAGATATTGATACATTGCCAAAATAGAACTGTGGAGTAATTTGGTCTCAATTTTTTTGAGAAGATAGATGACAGAGTGCATTTAACGTTATTACTATATATATATTACTCCATAGGTCTATTTTGGTAATATAAAATGCAATATAAAAAATAAAAACGAGAAATAATAGGAAAAATTATTTTCCTACGATTTTAAAACATATGAAATTCAATATGTCAAAGTTAGCGCGCCACGAACGAAAGTCTTAATGACAATAAAATATAAAAACAATAACGTCAATCTACTCTAGCAAGTGTACAAAATAATGTATAACTTCTTTGAAAATGACGAGTAACAGCAGTATAATATATCACTTATCGGATCAATATTCCAACCACACCGAATGTATGGCCCCCTTAAAAAAAATGATCACCTTAAATAATACAAAAATAATGATACCGATAAGATGATAATAAAACACAAATTGAAAAATGCACACACATAAACGTAAAAGCGAATTGGTCTCCCAACTTGTGCGAGAATATTTGATTTGACAAATAATCAATCGTCACACCCCTATTGCTCGTGATCATCAAACGAGAAATAACACTCAAAAATATGCGTTAAAATTTCTATTTGCCGAAACCACGAACGAACGAATTGTTTACCTTAATGTTCTCAACGTCTTGTTAATCTTTGGGCGCGATCTCTTTATACTTTCTTTCGCAGAGGCGAACAACGGGCGAAATATTTTGTGAGCGGTGCTAAATCCAGAGTAAGGAAGAGTGAAATTTATGTGTTTTCAAAGTTTCACGGATTTTAGTATCGCAATTATATCGAGGCGGGGGTAGCCGGAGATTGAGTTGAGGCTCATAACTCTTGCTGGTCGTAACGTTCAACTGCAGACTGCTCAGCCCTGCATTTCATAGGCCGCCAGATGTTACGTACCTACATATCAGCAGGTACCACTTCACGTGCGCATACGTATTCATTACTAAATTACGCCCACAACACGGTTGTATGGCACAGAGTTGCGTTTCGACCGCGAATCGCCGATGGCGACGTTGTTCGTTCCACGTGTTTATATTGCCAGATCGGATTCATATCTGCGGGCGAACCGTTTTATACAATATTCAAGAATAATCCTGAATAAGGGTCCGGCAATTGCTACGTGTACACAGGGTGTCTACTGTTCGAAACACGTTAAAATATTCGTATTTAACGATTAGAAATACGCTGTGAGGTAGCACAATTTAGCGGTGGGCAACATTGTTCGTTAGCGTCTCGATCGAAGGAAAATGATATTTTCTACGGGTTGAATTTATTTTATACAATTTTACCTTCAATTTCGGAGTATGGACAGTTTGTTTACAAATTTACGAATTTATTTTCTACAATTTTACCTTCAATTTCGGAGTATGGACAGTTTGTTTACAAATTTACGAATTCATTTTCTACAATTTTACCTTCAATTTGGGAGTATCGACAGTTTGTTTACAAATATCTTGAAAACTGAAATCGAACGACGAAAACATGTACAGGATCGATTACCTTAATAACATATTCCAAGATCGTCTGAATCGATGAGAGAAAACTTTTAAACAATTACCATATCATGCGATATTCAAAACAAACTATTATGTACGTGCATGCTCCACGCACCACAAAAATATCACACTACAAGAATGCTACATATATGTATTAGGTTGTTCGGAAAGTCGTTTCGTTTTTTTTTTTTTTTTTTTTTGATGAAAATGAAACACGATTTTTTTAGAGCGTACAAACATTTTATTAAATTATATATTCTCCATTTTGGAAAGCGAAATGACTTTCCGAACAACCCAATATATTTATCAGACACGTGTACAAATTTCGTCTTTTAACCTCGTATCGAATGAAGAGAAGGAATCGTGAAACCAGCCTCGACACCTAATTACATTTAGCATTGTGCCCCGATATCGAGCTGCCCTGGCATCTTTATCCTAATTCGTAGTTTAACCCAAAATACAGGATAAGACAATATGAAGTTAAGAAGAGGAAATTAAGGTAGTTCTGTTGAGCTCCAGGTGTACGTATAACATAACGAAATTCTCCGCCTCCATTGTACTTCGATTACATCCCACTCTGACTTTCGGGATTCTACGATTCTACTTCACGAAATGCGTCCGTGAAATTACCATTCCGGTATACACTTTCATAGAACTGAACAATACGAACGTTGAACGAAACGAGACCTAATCTACAGATAAATTCAATGTTTGAAATCCATGTCGTCGACCGTAATGGTATTTCATTTCGAATTTATCAACGATATTTGTTGCGACGGAGACGTCGTGAAATTCCACTTCGTACGAATTTGCAAAGGTAAAAAAAAAAAAAAAAAAAAAAAATAAAAAGAATAAACCTCGTTCTAAACTAGCCGGACAGAGTCAGGAAACGACCAAAGGCGGATAGAACTCTTAGTATCCTATCGGAGGTTTCACCGACCTCTCGAACATCAATATCGGACAAGATCAGAACTTAAGGCAATTGCGCACTGATACAACAAAGGGCATCGTCTAACGCGGTTATACCTCGTAAGCGAAATTCTATTGCTATATCCTATCTCGAGCGCCTATATTGGCCTCTCTCTGAGAACACAACCGTTCTCTCATCCCGCTCTTCTCATCATCTTCCTTCGTTTCACTCGTACTCTCTCGCTCTGGCTTATTTCTACTCTCTTACTCTCGGCCTTTCCCTATATTCTATTTCTCTCTATCAATACCGACCTAATCTACTTTGCCAACAAATAGTGTTCACGTTCCCCAGACAATGGTTTTCTGTTAGGTGGATACCCCGTTCGCCAACTCGTCCCACCACCTCATCGTATCTATTCAATACACGGATGTATAATAGCTTTTAGTACCTTATACCGTATGATTTATTTATGTGCCACTGTTAATCGTTCTGATGGCTACCGGACCCGCTAAAAGAAATTCAGAAATTAATTACCGGAGATCGTGAACGAGAGTTTGATCAACTAGGACGTTGCACTGTGTTGTGCTGTCTCAATGGACCGTGTGATTAAGTTTCGAAAAACACGTAACATTCTCGGATCACCCGACAACTCTCGTTCGAAGACCAAAGTATCGACATTATCGCTCAGTCGTAACACGATTTCCCCTTTTTAAGACATCGCGTGAAAACTGTTCGGACATCATTGATGCTGACCTATTTCATCGACGACAATTCTCTAGCTGATTAATTCTCACGGGTCTCGGAATCGAGTCGCGAAGACACCAATTTCGACGAGCATTAGTAAAATTAATTCACCAGGTGAATCAGATTTTCGTTACTACTCAACTGTTCGGTTAACGACATCTCATCGTTTTCCATCCGATCTTAATTTTCGTTTCGTGCAGCGCATCTATGCAAATTTCGCGCCATCGTTGCCCCTCACTTTTCTGTCTTTAATCGATAACACAACATTCTGTCAAATAGCAACGTATAGGAAGGTAAGCACCGATGCAGCGTAGAATTCATAGACAAAGTATAGAAGAGACATTTCGTCTTACGGGAGTTGGTGTCAACCGACCTGAAATACCGACCTCGTAAAATACCAGTAGTTTAGAGGCGCCCTCTGTGGTTAAGAAGGGTATTCTAGTAACTATATTCGATCGAACCATCGAAGTCGGTAAAGGTGGTAAATGTAGAAAAATATCCATATATGGTGTGTATACATATATGTATATATAATCTGACATTTATCAGATGTAAATTATTGTCACAACATTTTCTGTGATTAATAGTTTCCATAGAATCCTAAACGATTAAGATTCTATACGATATGTATATATAATACATATGTATATCGTTTAAGATTCTATGGAAACTATTAATCACAGAAAATGTTGTGACAATAATTTACATCTGATATTATTTATCTTAAATAATTAGGATTCCATGTATATATACATATGCATGTATGTACATCGTTTAGGATTCTATGGAAACTATTAATCACAGAAAATGTTGTGACAATAATTTGCATCTGATACGTGTCAGATTGTACCCAACGGCGCCAAAAAATTAAGAAATTAAAATTAAGACTCGAAACAACCATGTGTCTCGGAAAAATCCAGAAACCAGTTTCATTCGTGTCTCGTTTCGAATTTCCGATTCGAGATGAAAGAATCGTGTTCCAGATTTTTCAAGATTTCGAACAGTTCTAACTGGTTTTAGTATCAGTGTATACTTTTTGTATACACAAGCAAAATCATAAAGCTTTTAGAATCTTGATACATGCTTCGATTCGATAATTTGAGTACACGCTGTATATTGATTTAAATGAAATAATAATAAATAGAAACGATACTACTATTTTTGTTGTATCGATACATTTTCTAGTTATATTAGAAATTATTTGCTTGTGCACAATGTTCACGATATTAGACTGTGCACAATGTTCAGTTTGATTGTACGTAATAAATGATAAAATTGTGTTTATGGATTACGTTTGCCAAATTATCTTGAATCAATGTACGTGTCTTTAAAATTATACAAAACATTAAAGTTTAACGTCATATTTTGAAACAAAAAAAAAAAACGCTTGCAAAATTTCAACACTTATAATACTTGAGAGTTTAAATTAAATTGATTCAAATTCAACTCGATCAACTAGTTGGCTACGAAGTTTGGCAGATAAAAATTTAATTAAAACTTAGGTGACTGAAAAAGAAATATATCGAAATGTTTCAATTAAATCTCGATTTGTTGCAGACTAAAATATTTTTACAGTCATCCTTCGTTAATAAGATTATTTAAAAATATTTCGTTATGGACGAAACATATGAAGATTCTTCGACGAAGAAAGTTTTACGTATGTGTCAATAGACATTTATTTTTAAGGATTTTGATTATACAATAATACGAATAATTATTAAATTATTCGCTAGATAATTGAAATTGGACTGTTTATTAATGCATTCATAAGCATATGTAAAACTTTCATTTTCAAGATATCTATAACATCGCTAAATTTAAACGAATCGTTAAGGAACATCACGTATTTCACAATTTTAAAAATAAAAGGCACAACAATAACTTTAAATTAAAAGTAAGAAATGTTATGAAGAAATGGAAGAAGCGATTAGATTGTACATCGCGGAAACATCCTAGTTCAACGCGAGGTGAGTAAACTTAAAAATCAATTTTAATTATCAATAATACTCGAAATTTTTAACAGATTTAAAACTGTTCTCGATACAGTCTAACGAATATTTAATTTACAGAACACACCGACTTCGATAAACATCCATATAAAATGACTTGCCCGAATTGTTTAGATTATATTGAAACTGATGTTTATTATTATAATACTCGTGTAACACACGCGGTTGCTACAAGTTTGTCTCCTATTTGGTTAGTATACGTCATAAACTTATTTATTTAGACAATATAACGAAAATAAAGAAAGAATGGCACCCTTTAATAGAAACATTAAAATTTAAAATTTAAAGCATGTGCTTGATACCATATTGCACTACAAAGTTCAAAAATGCAGCCCATTACTGCCCCACGTGCAAAATTTATTTAGGAACAAAATTCGGATCAGGACAAAACATACTCTTTTGTCGAGTCGAGTCCAAAAAGCGAACATGTGCTCAAAAATAAAAAGAATCAAATAAATCTGTGATAAAAATTCTTTGTATCTAAGTTAAATATATAAGATTTAGCATAATTAGCATAATAGATAGCATAATTCTGTTATATTATCGTTTTATGTTTGAACGTTCAATATGGAAAGCGTATTATTTTTGAATTACAAATACATTTATATATCGTATACAAATACAAAAAACTTACCAAAATATTCCAATGCATCAAATTGAAAATAGTTGTAGATCGATCAAAGAAACGTTTCATTATAAAATATTAATTCGACTCCCAAGATTGTTGTAGATTTAAATCAATTTCACAAATCAATCTTCATATCGTTGTCCAAGCTTTCAATAGATACGTTGGCGGGTTCTTCTAGCACGATTTTCATGTACCAACAATGCTACCAACTATAAAATGTATTCCGTTTCGCCTAGTTACATACAAGCGGACTTCTATTTAAATCTCCAGTGACCAATCGCAGGCCTGAACTATTTCATTGCGAATAAACCACAAGTTGAATATATTCTAATAAGTACCCGGTTAGATTGTGCATTCAAAGTGCCAGTCATTCAATATTTCGGTGGGTGCTATACCTTTTTGTTTCATTAATGTTGCATTAGATCAATTTGATAAACAATGGGTGCAGTACGTGTAATCAATGACGATCTTCAATTCATCGGAGAAATGGCTATTGCGGGTTCAAAATTGGTCGTGGTAGATTTCACAGCAACATGGTAAGTTATTTAGGGTTATATTAGATATCAAAATTTGGAATCTCCAATTTCTGTAGTTCAAACACACGCCAATTTTCAAATTTAAATTTGACAACTGTTTTCTTCTCGTTATATGTGTTTCACCTTCCAATCTTAAATATAATAATTATTTTTTGAAATTTAATGATAAAGTTTATTTACTTCCATTGTTACACAAACCTATCAACTTCGTATCTCACAAAAAATAATACATTGTATACTTAAAACTTAGAATCAGTTTTACAATAAATTAATATAAATATAACTTTACTGTGTAGAAAATTTCTTTTATACATTTGTACAATTGTATCCTGTAAAATTTTCAATCAAAGTTTAAGGTAAATAAACATGACACTTGGCGACTGATAAATATGTTTCAATACTGTTATTGTTGTAACCTACAGGTGTGGTCCTTGCCTGAGAATTGCACCAGTGTTTGAACAACTAGCAGTTAAATATCCAAATGCAGTATTTCTTAAGGTTGATGTAGACAAGTGTGCAGGCATTGCTGCTGTGCAAGGTGTTAGTGCAATGCCTACATTCATATTTTATCGTAACCAAACAAAATTGGGCTTGTGTCAAGGAGCTGATCCAGTTGGATTAGAATCGAAAATTCAACAGTTTTATGGCAGTGGAGATTCAGAAGACTCTGAGAGTCCAGTGTCTGGATATGTACGAAGTAGTGATAATGTTTATTATCATATCTTTGGAATGATATTTCTTGTTGCTGTTCTGTACTACTGGAATAAGTACCAATAAAAAAGTTGTGGTAACTTTCTTTCAGTGGATATTCACATTATTACAACATATTTGTTAAAAACAAATTATTCAATCAAAATATGCAATATAAAGAATATTGCTATGCTAATTGCATGTTTGTAATTTTATAGTCTTTTATAAATGTCATTCTTACAAATATGAGTTTCAATGTATCATTAATTCATAACATGTATGTGCCAAAATGTAAAAGATGTATTGCATTTATATGAATTCGTTCTAAATAAAAACTCATATTTATATACATTTTCCCCTGGATGTTTTTACCCAACTTTGTGGTGTATGAAAATCTATATCTGTAATAAGTACTTTTTAGAAGTTTTCTAGTAGTTGTTGAATGTACCTTTTGCAGGTGGACTTGGCTACTTTCATTACCAAGGCACAGTGTGAATGTCTAAATGAATCTGATGAACATAACTTCTCACAGTGTTTAACTGATGATGATGGATATCTTGAAAGTGACTGTGACGAACAATTAATATTATCCATTGCATTTTCACAAGCTGTCAAAATTCATTCTTTGAAGATTAAAGCTCCCAATGATAAGGGACCAAAAAATATCAAATTATATATCAACCAGCCTAGAACAATTGATTTTGACATGGCAGATTCTAATACAAGCATTCAAGATCTTGTGTAAGACTTCCTCTATTTCTACAATATTATATAATATTTTATAATAAGTTTTCATACTTATAATTACATTGATGTACAGATTATCAACAAAGGATATTGAAGAAGGCAATCCAGTTCCCTTGCGATTTGTTAAATTTCAAAATGTGCAGAATTTGCAGATTTTTGTAAAAGACAATCAGAATGGTAGTGAAACAACAAGGATTGATCATTTGTCTATAATTGGTTCACCAATCTCGACTACAAATATGGGAAAGTTCAAAAGAGTGACCGGTCAAAAAGGAGAAAGCCATTAACAGCCAATTCTTTACATATAATGAATTGTAACGGAATATGTTCTTTCAAATAAATAATTTACAAGAATAATAATGAAACTTTGTCTGAATTGCATTGACGTTTCTAGATTACATATATATTGCATTCAGAATTTAGAGACTGATGGTAATGGAATTATATAATGAAATTGAAGCGTATACATAAATAGGCCCTATATTTATTTAAATTTTTTGCATGACTCAAGAGGTTCTGAAATGTTAATATGAAATGTAACACAATAAAATGAATAATTAACAGAAAACGTTAACCTTTTGTAGTTAGCAAGCACTATATGAAGATATGGGCCTCCGTGAGGCCCAAACTCATGACCGCCCGCGACTTCCCTGACAGTGTCCCGATGAGGAAGGAACGGAAGAGTGAGCGGCTCTTCCCTTCTCAGCCGCAGTTACACACTCACGCATCCACACACACATGTTGTACGTGCGCGCGTATAAATCGAAGTGGCATGAAAATAACCAGCCCTCCGATTGTCGAGACCAGTATTACGAGGTGCGGAAGCACTTTGAATTTTCGAGCTCAAGTACTCCCCTCTTGTCATTTCAAAATTGAGAGCACATGGCAAGAAATTAGGGGGGTGGCCTACTTTTGCAATATGAAGCATTCATATAAGCTAAGATCCTCCACTTTCTTTCACCACCGAGCATAGCGGTCACTAGGCTCGGTAGCAGAGGGTCCCTTCCAATTTCCCCCACCAGGTCACATCGCTCATTCGCCTATATGGGGTAGGTACACCTTCAGGGTGTGTTACGCCGTCTCTTAGTCACCGAGACAATGCTAATGCACCTGTCATTTCCTTCCTAATACGGTGCAAGTACAGCCCGAAACATCCATGCCTGAACAACACCTGCACCATCCGGTAGGTAAGACCACCGAAATCTCTGTTTAACCACTCCATCAAGAGTGATTGGACAGCCCTAACTGGCTAAACCAGTCGCTACTGCCACTGCAGTTTCAGGGTTTTTACTTCTCGTTTTCAGGACCACCCCTCGCTGACATACCTCGCAGCGGCTATTATAATAAGTCGCCTGCGAGCCCACGAGCAGATCTAGCGGGGAAAGCCTCGACATAACGGTCATTGTCTCGTAGGACACCATTTTGTAATCGTGGGCGGCTCGTAAGGTTAATCCGACGAAGCAGTGCTACGCCGTACAGTGCGATATTTGCCCAGAAGAATCCAAGAAGTGTCGATTTTGAAAATTTTACGTAAACTGTAAAATTTTGGTTTCCTGAAGTAATTAAATGTATGAAGAACAATGTACCAACATTGGTTTTTTCGTTTCTGATCTCACAAAGCAGTATATTTCGAGGACCAGACGAAGAATAATTATAAGAAGCATTTTCTGGCAGAAGGTAATTCTATTATATGTTGTTAATATTTAATAAAATATTTTGAAAAACTACATACATTATTAACTATAATCTTTATTATTACATATACATATGCGCGCGCGTGTGTATTTTTGTAATAAATATTGTTTACATAACAATTCAAAAACATCAAGAAAATGTACTATTTAATAAGCTTATCATTAACAACGGATTTCAAGTTTCAAACGCAAATTTCAATAACAGTCATTTAATGCGTTAAAAAGTAAAAAGTTCACGTTTTAAAATAGTTTTTGTTCGTTAAAATCGAACGATGTTTAACGAAATTATGGCAGTTTTAAGATTAAGTAAATTTTACGGTAGTCATAGCAAGCTTTTCCTGCCCACGCGGGGGCCCTTTCAGGGCCATCGCCCCCCTCCCCATTATGAAGGAGCGGGCCTAATGCGTCAACTACCCTCTCCAATCGCAAAGCCAGGCAATCGAAGTGCCCCCCCCCCCCCACAAAAAAAAAATATGTCTAAACTTACGATGCAATAAGAACACGAAATAAAACAGTTCAATTATATCTTAAATAAAAATGTTTAATGTTATTTGCTGCATGATGTATAAAATCGCAAGTATAATCATTGTATTATAAATTTCATCAATACACTACTTCCAGTTAATTATTCATCTATGGACAAGTCTTATGAATTCGCCAAATGCCTCCACAACGACAAGCTCGTGCCCACCTTTGATCCCATGCTCTGATTGCTGCTGTTCTTGTCATATTTTGAACTTGAGCTTTTCCTCCACACCTGAAACTTCAGCTTATAGTAACTTAATTCATAAATCAGTACATGTATTGTAATATAACCGAAGCAAGCAAAAAAGCTGAAAGAAAGAAATTTATAATAAATATGTTACATTCAATACCTTGTACATTGCTTTACTAAAAGCGGTTGCTTTCCAAGGTATAAGTGTCGAATACCATCTACGATCTGCCCACTATGCATACAACCTTCAACTGAATTAAGTTCAGGTACAAATAATAATTGTTCCGATTCTATACCATATTCCATCTGTAATTGTATTCAACTTTTAATTATTACATTCTTAAAACCAAACTTCCTATGTCGATAAAAAAAAACAATTAAGCATTCTTACTTGCAAGGGAAAATTTTGATAAAAAACCACAGGAGTAGCTATAGCTGTTATGCTATTGCCCTGATGTAATTGAGGTATCATAATTTGATTTGGTAACAGGCAACAGTCATCTGGAAGGAAGTGATTGTCGTAGCACGTATTTAATATAAATTGTATTCGTGTTTAAAAACTGGTATAAATTAAATTACGTTAAATATGCATCACTTATATTTTATTATTTCTTATGTTTAACTGATTATTTTACTATCACGATGTATAATTAAATTAAAACGATTTACGTGAAAATTATTGTAGCGTTTATAATATTGCGACGGTATATTGTATAATATAGTATAATACTATTTATAATATTCCAAAGAAATTAATAATTAATGGTGCAATTGTAACTTTTAATATTTTATCGGACTGGAGGAAATATTTTTATTATATTTCAAATACAACTTTTTCTTCGGTATTTTCATTTCCATTATTCTCGGAACTTTTTTGCGATGTAAATACCGTCTTTTCAATATTTAAATTCACAGGCTGTTGCTTAATTAATTCTGAATCTGGAAGGATTTCTAAATATACTTCCGCTTTCTCACTTTTGGGACTTTCTACATTTGCAATAAAATAAGTTGATTCGTATGCTGTACTAGTTGAACTTTCAATTGATTTTTTCTTTTCAAGTTTTCTATCATTGGCAATGTCTTTCTCAGTCGAAGAAAAATCATGCGGAAAAAAATACTTTCCTTCCGGTATTTTCGTTTTGTCATCTGCTTTATATCGTTCAGCTTTTTCTGCTTCTCTTATAAGATCGATAAAAAATAATTCTCTTGGCGAGAGTGATCTTTTTGGAGATTCTACATCCACTACATCATCTGGTGTAACTGTTACCAAATTTAAATAATCTTTCATCGATTCCTTTTGCTTTTTATGAATTTCATTTCCCGATTTTAATTCACCATCGTCCTTATCAACAATCTCTTTTTGATTCACAGTACCAGCTTTTTCGATATCACGGCCCGAATTACGACGATGTATTACAAGAGGCGGAAGATCTTTGTGCTTTTTAGTTTTAACGCATCGAGATTCTTCCGAAGTATTTGTACCTGTTTTGTCATGAACATTTTTCGTTTTATCTTTAACGGAAATTACATCATTCAAAGATTTGACCCTTTTTATATCCGTGGTTTTTACATTTTGTGGATATTTTACATTTGTCAAAGATGCCGATATATTTGTGCCATACGATTGTGGTTTAATGTTTTCATTTTGTTTTGAATCGACACACCGCCAAATTAAAGTTAAGCATATCATAATAAAAAGCCAAATTAGAAACGCAATGATCCAATACAAAACGGACCATTTATCCGACTTGTTTGCGTTGTAAGAAACGAATATATTGACCAAAAGGGGACTTAATATAATCCAATAAATTATAAAAATGCAACACGTTATCACACAAAACACTGTGAGTGATAATGAACATCGACAACAACCTTTTAATTTGCTTTCTTTCTCCAGTAACTTGTGTTCCTTTAAAGATAACGAGTTATGTTTCACGGGAAAAGTCTCACCCATTTTAACTATGTAATAATAATGTCGGAAGTAAAAAATATTAATTTTCAAAATGCCTTTTCGTCGCGTTTCATTTAACGAAGAAAGTTGTTTAGCATCTCACGTGAACTCTACAGCACATATTTAATAATACTGAATGAAAAAATCTATAATTCCCTTGTACACATGAGGAAGTGGTGCTTTATCTTACTTCCTACTAACCGACGTATTACGATAAAACCCAAATGACTACTCAGAAGTGTCAAACATGTGTAATTACTCGTATAATTATTAATATAGGTACAATTATATTGGTATTATTTCTAAATACTACACACAAAGAAACTTACCAATTAGACCATCATCTATCTGCTGAGCTTGAGTATCTCCATTTGGTTGAACCAATTTTGATAATAAACGGAACAATAGGGCTAATGCATCGAGATTATCGGCACTACGAAGAAAAACTGGTAGACACGAAGGACGCAACAAACCCCATATACGTATAATTACAAGCAATTCTCTTAATGTATTTAAGGCCTTATGATCCTTTAGAAGTTCGTACTGTGTTGTTATTGCATAAAAGAGAAAAGTGAATATAGCACAAAATATTATCATAGATAAAGACTAATTAAATTATTTGAAAATTATTAATAATACTAACACCGCCGGATTTCATTTGCAGTCGTTGTTCTGGAAGACGAGCTAAGAGATTCAAAGCTAGATCTGCTACCCACTGAATTAATTGTTGCAATGACTGAAGTGTACTTGGCTCTACAGTAAATTCTTTGGGATCAAGGTGTAAAAGTACCTATCAATTACATACTAATTATTTATCATATTAAAAGATGTGCAGATTTAATATGTGTATCATATTGAAAGGATAAGCCTGGTTTGTACCTTATCTACATCAGTAATTGCATCATTAATCACGGTTGCTAAACTCTCTGCTGGTCCCTTATCATGAGAAATTAAATCTGACGGTCGTAATAATGATTTAAAAGCTGTTGCTACTGAATGTATCATGAGTAATGATGACAAGTCTGCTGCCTTACTCTGCCCTGATACTAACATTCTGAAAGAAAATTTTTAATGTTCACACTGCATTAAATTAGTATAAAATAATGTACTTAATATACAATGATTTTTTTTAAACAGTGATTTTTTCAATAATCATAAACTGATTATTACTTAAAAAATAGTTCAAAACCTGTATAATGATGTTTTAATGCAAAGAAATTGAATATAATGATACTGTTGTATGGGCTGTAATTGTCTGTTGAAAGAAACATCCAATCTTTCACATAGTGGTTCAAGCATTGAAGATCTTAAACATAAAAGTATATCCAACCAGTCTAATCCTGTTACTAGACAATATTCTAAGAGTGTACAAGCATAAGTTAAAGTCATTGATGGTCCTGAAAAAAATGTAGAGTTCTATATTCTTTTTTTCTCTTTTTCTTTCATATATATTTTAAACAATTACCTCCATCAGGTAGTAGTTTATACAAATACAAATTTCCACGTGTATCACAAGCCAAAAGTACACAACCCAGCCAGGATAGATCTATACTTGCTATAGAGATTGAACTCTTAAAATATTTATTATTAGGTTCATCAGGTCGCCAAGCCATATTCAAAGATGAAAAAGATATTTCTTTTAGGCAATCACGACTTAAACAATGCACCGAAGAATCTGCCAAAGCTACTACAACGTAACTTGGAGGAGGCAATGTGGTAACTATAGACAATTTTGTAGTTGCTATTGCTGTTATTGGAGATAGACAACGATATTGTGATTGATGTTGCCACACCTATAAATGCATGTATAGAAAAATCTGTATCAGACATATAGAGTCATTCCAAACAAAATCAAATTCTTTCTGGTCTAAAATTTTCTACACATGCTTCTATTGAAATTTAAATATATTATAGTCTTTAGCATTATTTAAATATATCATAATGAATTTTGCACAATTTTAAAAATTGTTGATTTTATAACTATTTGAATAATTGAACTAATAATTGGATAAGAATGAGCTTTTCGGTACTTATAATGAAGACATAGGTGTACTAAATAAAAGTTATTTCAATTTTAATAATTTTTAGTTTAACTATTTTATTTGTAATTTAAAATTTGAAAAGTGGAACTATAAGTCTGTACCCACATTATGGATAAATTTTCAAAAATGATGGTAGTTTAAAATTGAACATGTAAAAACTAATTGAAGTTAGCACTGTATATTTACATATAATACAAAATTAACAATTTTTAATATTTTCAAAAATATCGCTAAAAACGCACATTCCAAAGTATTCAATTACATGTAGACTGACCCTATACCATTAAGCAATTGATTTATTATTCAATACGTACCACTACAGTTTTAAATGGTTCTAATGTTTTAGGCTGAAACAACTTATGAACTGGTTGTGATTTTTCTCGCAATTCCCATACTTCTACAATACCTCCACTTTCACTATTAACAGCAATAACCAAAGAATCTGCATCTTCCCGAACTACAAACTTTAGGTGTGTTACACTTGTATCTAAGAAAACAATTCTACTGTTTTAAAGAATAATGACCATTAAGATTGTTAATAAATTATTTAATTTTACATGTATAGTCTTTGGGTGCACCATCCTGCAGAAAAAAGCTTGGTAGAGCTTGTGATGTAATAGTACATTTATCATCATTTTTACGAACTAATACTCTATAACATCTAATTGGTAAACAAATATTTCCACTGCTTACAGCTGCCAAAATATGACCATCTAAAAATTCACAGTTTTATTTTAAACTTTGTTTTCTTGTCTTGATTACTATTTTAAAAAACTTTGTATATATACTTTTTCCATAACATAAATCAACTGCAGTTATTCTGTGTCTTGTACTTCCTAAACTTTCTGTTGATGAACAAACAGGATTTTGAAAATCTTTTGTGATCATAACTGCACCAACCATACCTGTTGTGGATACTACCAATACTCCTTCAGCTGCTCTACCACCAAACTGTCTTACAGAAGGAGCAAAAGGTAAGTGATTAAATTTCTCACTATAATGAATACTATCTTTTTTCTCAGTTACAAGCCCTGTCTGAAATTATAATCTTATGTAAACTAAATATAGTTTAGACTTCATTAAATAACACTTAAACATTAGCTATTGATACCTTTTTCCCATTATGGAACCAAGCTGCACCTAATATGTGTTCACCAATAAAACAAGTAGAACCAATTAACACCCAATCATTAAGAACATGATCTTTAAACATCCATAATTGTACATTTCCAGTAGAATCCGCAACAACTAATTTATCACCTGATAAATCCCACTCTAATGCAGTGATAATATTCTTGTTTGACAATATCCTAATGATATATAATAATATTAACCTTATAAAATATTTTAAATAACTAATAAAAAATATTTCATACTTGTGAGTATGCCAAGGCATATTTAAATCACAAACATAAACATGAGACCCCCATGTCTTTCCACTATTATCATCTAATTCTGTGGTTGTAATAAATGCTGCTATATTTCGACTAGATAACGTGCATATAGATTGTCCTTCATACAAGCTAAAAATCAATTATATAAATATTACAGAATTTTATAAAGACATTAAATTTAATTATGAACATAATTAAAATTTGTAAATATTTATTTCTCAGCTATATGTAAGTTCTAGTATCTGTCACATCAAACTAAGTAACAAATATATTTATTAATAATTTATTTGTACATAAAATATTATATGGAGAAATATTATTTTCAATAATAAGATATTAATAAACATGAAAAATAATCGAACATACCTTTCTTGATTTATAAAAGGTTTTGATGTCACTTTTCTATTTACAGTGTATAGTAAATCCATTTTTGTGAGGTTATGTTGTGTTAAGATTAAACAAATACTATAATCACGAGTGCATGCACTCCAATATTTTTTGTTTATTGTACTCGTGCATTGCAATGCACAAAAATATAGTATACACAAAACTTTAAATAATAATGAATCACGTAATAAAATTATACCGGGAAAACCATAACACACTACAAGCACACCGCAGTCGTCAGCACTGCGTCATGTGATAAAATGTGTGTTTGTGGTGTGAGTTTGTCCGAATATGCATTCTTCGTTCTGATTCAGGTCATTTGCAATTATGAAGCTTTGCCAGTTACTTTTAATTATACAATATATAAACCAATTTTAAAGAATCAAGCTACACTTCAACCGCGACGGGTATAAATGGTATATTAAACTTATTCAACACTTATGCAAGTGTTGATGCATTTTAACCTCGCTCCGTTTGTTTTGAAAAATATTTCTGCTTTTGTCCTTCAAAAATGGCTGTATTAATAAATCGTATTTGTATCATTTTTTCCTTATTTATTTCAGTTTCCTATACCTACTTGTGCCATAATAAAAATGCAGTTACATTACTTAACTTTTGTAGACTTACTATCTATTCCTGGTTACTTATTTTTGTATGCGCATATATCACAATATTAGTGTTGCTTGAGTATTACATTAAAAAAAGAATGTACGAATGAAAGCATGTCCAATACATTAAAATTCAAAGGAGGTATAATAAATTTTTAGAAATCTCTATTTCTTTGATTTGTTATTAATGTTTTTGTTTACTCTGCATGCTTTGATTATCTCTTCAGATACAGATTGCAAAATGATAAATTTGTTATTTGTTATTTATTATTTTTTTTCAATAAACATAGTGTCTATTAATAGTTATGCCTGTTCCACTAGACATTCTTATAGAAGAAATTAGTTTTTGGGTGCACACATGTGTTTTTTACATGTTCTATAATTTATGTATATAATGTACATAACTTTACGTAATGTACATCTTACTATATAGTAAGACATAAACAATTTAAATGATTTTAGTACACAAAAAATGGATGGTGATCAAGTAAAGGACAGTACTTCTAAAACAAAGGAAAATACAAATAATAAATCTACAGAACCATTAGGACTAACTACAAAAGTTGCTCTCGAAATATTACAACGTGATATTAAAAGAGTCTTACAAGAATATGAAGAAGACTGCAGAAAAAACAAGTAATTTTGTTACTTATTTCTCACTCATATTGGAGGAGAAAAATTTTCATTTTTGTATTATATATAATGAATACAATATTATCTGCAGAAAATATAAAGCTTGGCTAAAAGATACTTTACATCATCGTAGTCAATATACAACTCTTTGCTGGACTTCAGCAATTGCACTTTTGATCAATGCCATTATCCTTGTTATTGCATTCTTCACAATTGACGATACACGGTATGAACTAAATAAATTATGTATCAAAATACAATAATGTTGTATAATGAGATTAATGTTTATAAAATATATATGTACGATAATAGATTATAGTTACATTTTGTAGTAAAATTTCTAAAATATTGCTTTAGAATGCTGTTAAAAACTGACTAGAAAAAAATAGAAATATTTGTCATAATTACAAAAATATGCTAACTATGACCTATATGGGTTTTACAAGTTACCGAAGTTTTACAAGCAATCTTTCCATTATAGGTATCTTACACTGCCTTATGAAGGACTGAGTGTCTGTTGTTTAGTAGTCTTAAATTTTATTTTAGTTGTATTAGATAATAAATTACGGCATGAAGAAATCCCTCATAGAGTACAAATTCTTCTTGATCAACTAGAAGGTATTTATGTAGCATATCACAATATTTTTAAATTCTTTTATATAATTGTATTTTGTCTATTTTAGTGGCAAAAAATAGTTCTCAATGGAACCCTGAAAATTATCCACATTTATGTAGTCCTCTGTCTCCTTGTTTGACTTTACAGTGGACTTATCGTGACAGTCATATTGTAAATTTGCCATGGGCATTACTAGTTGCTGGAGATATAATTGTAATTAAACCTGGACAACAAGCACCTGGGTATTGCATCCCACATGATGTAAGTTTAATATGCTGATACATATGAAGCGATATGTAGAAAATTTAATTATGTAAAATAATTTCAGGATGCAGAAGCATCAGTGTTACATGCAAGAGAAGTGTATAGTCCACAGGTTCATAGTTCAAATGAAATTTTCTCAACGCCACAGGCACGAGCACCATTGAAGAATAAAGTTTACAAACTTCAAGAAACACCATACTTAATGAATCTCAGAATGGCTCTTGATCAAGCTCTTGATAGACCAGTCACATATCATAATCGCAAACGACATCTTTTAATGATTTGTTGCATTGAACAACTAACCTATCCAGTTCTTTTAATTATTGTATTAGTTGTAAATTTATTCCGATACTCATATTTGTCAGAATACTTTGGTGTTGGGTACTGGAATGAAATGTTCTTGCTACAGCCAATTGCTATTAGTATTCCTTTACTTCCATTAGTATTTCCGATTTGTTGGATTTTCCTGAACTGTTTTGGAATGGCACGATTTAAAGCTTTATTTAAACTTTATCAATCTTCAAAAAAACTTCAGGTTAATATACCTATGAGATAAAGGAATTTACATAATTCTTTACATAATTCTTTATTCAAAATAATCGTTTTAGTTTGTGGATCCTTTCGAAGATACAGATATTTCTGGTCCTAGTTACCCAGAAGTAGTATATAATTGGTTGGAATTAAAAGAATACTTTTTCAACATTCTTTTTGGTAAAGAGCATATGATGTCAAGATCTGCAAATATTCTTCACGTTTTGGGATCAGTCACGGTACTTCAAACCCTGAATAAGTTAATTACAGAATAGTTTGAGAGAATAAATAGCAATAATACAATTTTTAGGCGTTATGTTGTGTGGATAAAAAAGGAATTCTCTCGTGGCCTAATCCAACAGCAGAGAAAGTATTTTTCTTACGCAATGCCAATACTTTATCTCCATCTTCAAGGTAAGTACTCTATCTAAAAAATGTAAATTTGTAAAATGTTAATTAAAATATTATTATCCTTACAGCACTGGTAGTTTAGACAGAACTTCTGAACCTCAATGCCAAACTCAAACTGAAGATTCTAAACAGTATTCAAATAAAACATCCTATGTACAACATGGTAATATAAAGTTAAGAAATATTACTTATATAGTTGCAGTAAAAATACCATTTTTGAGAAATTAAAATTTGGTTTTAGATATGTCTCATTCAACAGCTGAAGTTTTGGATCTTACTCATGATCATGCTTTACCATTTCGTCTACAATTTGACGATCATTCTTGGAGACAACACTTGAATTCACTGAAACCACTAGGTTTAGCAATACTACTCAACACATGTAACATGGATACACAAGAACATTATATGCAGTTCTGTTGTCATGTCACTTGTGAAGCTCTATACAATGAGAATCTTGTACCAGTTACAAATAGACGGTACGTACTTTTACTACTTAAGTCATTGTGTTTTGTTTATGCGTTTTGTTGCACTGCATTCCCCCTGCCCCCATTTTTGTAAACGTATTCGAACTAATTCTTCCGATTGTCAAGCTAATTACGTCCAGTTTATCATACTCATATTCCTAAGACAGTCCAAAGGTAACACTTCCAGTTACCAGTAACGTTCATCATACACATTTGTCAGCTACCAGGATCACAGTATAGAAGATAAGAGTGGGTATGAGGCAAAAGATACAATGCAAAGTTCAAGACAAGTGTATTTAGTCGACGAATCAGGGAGCCTTGGACAGATGTGGTCAGTCCAACCATAGTTACTTTACGTATCCTCCATATTTATAGTTAATCTGTTTGTATGGGTGAATGGATCTCCAATCATAATGTATATAATCATATGAATGCTGATCATGGGACAATCTCACACTTCTGTTCTATTCTTTCTTTTACTGAAATAATGACCAGTCTAACATTAACATCCAACATGTGCTTAATATAGGTGTCTATGCGAGTTGGCAAAGCAGATAGGTTTCCAAGACCAGGCACAACACATATTTCAATTAGAGCAACAATTATCTACGTTCAGACACGTTGTAAGTCTAGCCTATTGTTCAAGTAGTTCTCGTTAATTTTTCATAAGAGATATTATTAAAATGTTATACATTTTATTGCAGCAACCAGAAATGGTTAGACGAGATATAAAGTTCGCACGCTCTTTGAGTATTGCAACGAAATTAAAATTTCCTTTTCCTCATATGGTTGCTGTGGTAGTCAAAGAACGCAGTGGAGGTGGTTTACAATTGCTGACACAGGGTACAGCAGATATAATTTTGGATTCCTGTATTGAATTTTGGGATGGTCATGATCTTTGTCCACTTTCTGCATCTGATAGGTACTTAAAAATATTAATTGTTACAAAGATATTTGCACCTATATATTTTATAATTACTGTATATGTATTTTAGAAAAAAAGTGCAAGATTTTTACCAAAGGACAAGCTTAACATCATATTGCACTGCATTTGCTTATAGACCATTGACACGTGGTATTAACAATAAAATGTCTAAAATATATTTGGAACTTCCTGCAGATAGCAAACATTTGTATACACCTCATAGAAGTCCTACACCATTACCTTGGGATTTTAGAAATGTTCTTGATCCCAGGATAAAAGGCATACTTGGACAATTTCATTCAACTGGTAAGCACCAAAATTGTGTTACTTGTTAGTCTACAAACTGCGTAAAATATTTAATTAGCTCATGTTTGCGCAAATTTCTATAGATTCTTTACTGTGCAATGAAAACAAAGACGATAATGTGAACGATGTTGAAAGTTGTTTCGATATTCAATGTAATCAAGTTTTTATTGGAATGGTGACTATGCAATATCAAGCACAAACGGATATGGTAAGATATATGATTACAATCAATATATTGAACATAATTACAATTAAGTGTTAGAGAAAATTGTACAGAATGTTTAACAGGTACAATTAATCGAACAACTTGACAGAGCTTGTATCCGTTTCGTTCACTTTAGCAAAGAGAACGAATTAAGATCACGCGTGTTTTCGGAGAAAATGGGACTTGAAAGTGGATGGAATTGTCATATATCATTGCTCAGTGAAAGGGCTAGGTACTATATCTATATTCTTTTAATGCTGATCAATGTCTATAAATTACTTTGCTTTGCTTTATTTTGCTTATGGATTAATCTAAAAAGTTTGGGGCATGTCCTCACGTTGGAAAGTATAAATATGTTATATTATATACGTGTAAAGTCTGTGTACAAAACATATTCAACACAAAGTATTACACTAATTATACGTTCTTGGTGTTATAATTATTTTTTCGTCAATTAAACTGGATATGTCATTTCTCAGTGTCTTTTCTCTAATCTGTTGTAAATCTAAAATAAATGGTGGTGATTGATATTGATCTTGTTTAACTAGCTATTCGTCATAACTATGGATGTGAATGTAAAATATGCATGTACATTACAGGAGACAGCAATGGCTGGAGAGATATCCACACATGACCCCATCGTATATGTTTGTCTATACCTCTTTCTTTCATTACTGTTACTAATTTGCATGTTTATTCGTTACGCTCTTTATTAATATTTTTATTGCAATTACCGGTTTATAGAATTTAAAGTTCTTTGGATGCAATGACCTGATGTTTTCCCTTTAATCTTGTGATTGATACGTATTATAATGAAATTTAAAATCTAAGTATCCTTTCTTTCAAATTTTTTCATATATTCTATTATATTAATGATTAGAGCATTAAGTTAAAATGGTTGTATTTATGCCAGTAGTTACTGGCAACCACTTTATAGAGTTTAATAGCTTTTTCATTAGCAGATTCAATATTAAGCGACATTTGTACACTTACAGTTATTCCATGCACATATGTTAATATTTCATATTATATCATAACATACATAAAATACACAAATAAATGTATGTAACTAACACACCAATATTAGGTCCGAGAGTCCAGTGGGTTGGTGGGTGAGCCAGGCAGCAGCCATGTCCTCACCCACGCCCTCGGCCCAATCTCATCAACATAATTACTCCTGCATGGATGAGGCCAGCCACTTGCTTAATCGTGTCTCTCCTCGGTATGTTACATATTACCCTCTTATCACACATAAACACTAAAACATTCATTGTTATTTATTACTTTGTTATTTATTATACGTATCTATTTTCGATTGAGAATCGTGCTTTTGCTTCTCGATACAATATTTAAATAAACAATTGCTGACTCAAAAGTTATGAGCATGCATTCATACATTTCTGCTGCATATATATGCTGCATTGATGTGTTTGTGTTCCAAAAATATCCTGCATGGACGGATAATGGGAAAATGACTTTTCCATAGTATAATTTATTTTACATTGTAGCACAAATTTGGATAATAGCCGTGCCATGAGTATGTCTGCGCCAAGTGCTATAAATACAGATTTTTCTACTGTAAAATTTGATGACGAGACTACACAGTGGAATGATGCAGGATTATCTCAAGTTAAAAGCGCTATGAGCCATAGGTTTGTTTCACGTTATATTAAATGATGCTAATTTTTAAATACTGTATGTTATAATATTATTTTGAATTTGCATGCCAGTCTAAATCACCTAGTACAAAGGATTACGAGAACCGGATCGTCACTCTTTTCGTAATTATTTTTTGTTCTCCCTTTCCTTTTTTGAATAGACTAGACTTCTTTCACTCCTATAATTAACAAATAAACTGTTTTATTAATTCAGTTACCATTTTAAATATGCTTGAACTTTATATACTTCCAGATAGTTAATTCATTTATTGTTGTGTCGTGTCTTTTGCAATAACTTTAAAATAAAAAATAACTCTAAAATATTCAATGATGAAATAATTTCTAACAGAGAACAGGACACAGTAAGAAGCGAAGATAGTGTACTTGTGCAAAGTGTAGATTTAGGATCTGGACAAGAAGCATGGCGATCACTGAGTTGTCTCACAGATAGCACAGAACAGAGTGCTCCTGTAAATTTTGATTTATCAAACAGAGTAAGTGCCTATACAAATTGTAAGAACTATTTTTTACCTGAAAAAATATAAGTTTTAAACTTAAACTTTTTATATATATTTCAGGCAAAACTACCGCGAGGTATTGATAAAATTCGACCTCATATAGAATTAATAGACAATGTACCCCTCTTGGTATCTTTGTTTACTGACTGCAACACTGCTGTTACAAGAGAAATGTTGCATATCATGCAAGACTATGGAGAAGTTGTTTGTGTTCTAGGTTCCTCTGCTAATGCAGAGAATATGCCTATTTTTATGCAAGCAGATGCAGGGTAAGTAATTAATATTTTTTATTTAAAGTTAGGATACATTCTATAATATTTATCTCGCTATGTAAATATAAATATTTAAATCAATCCAAGTTAAAATTAAGTTATCAAATATATATTTCATACAAGATAAAAGATTATTCATAAATTTCGTTTTCCTTGTTCACAAAACGACCTGGAATTTTGTAACTCATTTTATAGACTGTGTCTTTTTCAATTTGAGCAGAAATAATTGGTCGTTTAGGTACTACATGAATCTTGTTAACAACTGATACTATACATTGGTAAGATAAACGACTTGTGGTCTGGTAATCCGTTTTCGATTTAGTTTGCCAGAATTCTGGTTTTCTTGGTCTTTTGACAATAGGCATAGCAAAATTTTGATACGATTCCTTTGTAACTGTTTTATAGCCTATTGGTGAAAGATGAAGATTTTTTCCTTGATATGGTTTATAACGCTTTATTTTCACACATCCAGGATCCATATAAGATACCATATGAATAGTTGTCATATCATGTGATCCATTAATAGATAAACATGATTTTGGGATAAAAGGTTTCGGTATTTTTCCGTTTGAAGCTTGGTAAGATAACTTATACACTGTATCAGACTCAAGCTTTTCAGTGCTTTTAACTACTATTTTCTCATGATCTCCATAATTGAATCTTTGCTTAGGAACGTGGTCATATTGCATGTAGGATCTACCATATGTTGTATCTGATTCAGTTTTAATGGTTGGTTTCTTATAAGGTCTATTATATGATATAGAATGCCTTGTATACGGCTGTAGATATAATAAATTCTTGTTTTGAAATATTGAATATTGAGGTTTCTCTATACTTTTTTCTCTACAGCGACAAACTTCAACAATGTCTACCATTTTTATACAAATTTACGCGTAAAGTGCGATTATATAAAATTTAATTGAAAGAAAAATATTATCAAACAATTGCTGCTCAACTGTTTTGTACAATATTCAAGCACAAAATGGCGTTAAAATATATTTTTGTATTTTCATAACTTGTCCGATTTTAGAGTGGCAGTGGAACCATTATATCCACAAGTTTGTCAAAGAGTTCCTGTACTATCCCCAACTAGAGAAGACCAAGGTCCATCTCCCGTTGATTTAAGTAGAGCATTAAATTCGATTGCTTGCTCGTTAAGCGTTAAACGTGAAGATCCGATCGCAGTATTCCATTTGATTATGGAGGTAAATTAATATACATGAAATCTTTAAACCCTTCGAAATTGATTATTTCGAATGTAATATTTTTAAACAGAAAATGTATAATACTATTAATACTTTTAATTTGAAAATATTCAAGTCCAATGGGTTAATTCTCAGTTTTAACGTAATTATTAATATTAACTGTTTGATATTAATATTTAATATACATATACATATATATATATATATAGGCTCGTCATTACATGAAATGCCTCTGGAATTGTGTACAATTCTGGCTCTGTTGTACAGTTACTCTTTCATTTACTCAAGCTGTATCTGGTTTCTTACTTCTACCACCACTATTCTCTGTTGATCAAGTCTTATGGTTGAGTTGTTTAATCATTCCAATGTTATCAATATCGATGATTGCTACGCCGAAAGATCCTACCATAATGCAGCATGCTACGGGTAAAAATCAATGTACCGTAAATGGTCAGGTAAGAATTTAGAAATTTGATTTGGGTTCGTTTTAGTCCTCGTGCTATATCTTTTATCTTACAGGTTGCATTGTTTGTTCTGTGGTGTTACGGCAGTAAATTTTTACCGACAGTTGTAACGATAGTTTTATCACAGTGTATTTCGTTTTTAACTTTATGCCCTACTTATACGACGACAGACTCAAAATGCCTCTATGTGTATCCTGATTCACATGGGGAGGTTTCTTGGGGTGGTTGGGGTGCTAAACCAAATGTCATGTTAGCGATACAACATTTTGCTCTGACGTTGTTAGTTTTACACTTAGGTATACCTTATTGATATTTAAAGGCATTCTAATACTTCATTTAACAATTCAATATACAAGTATTTAATATTTCTTTGCAGTAACTATATCCATAGGCTTTGTACATAGAGAATATTCTATTTGGAAAAAGCAACCTTTTAACAACTTTGTGTGGTTTTTAAGTGCATTTATAGTGTAAGTTCAGGATTCATAGATTTCTATAACAATTATAGAATTTAAATTCTTATATTCTTAATATTATTTTTTCAGATTGTGCGCACAAGCAGCATTCTCAGGGTCTGTGTTTTGTAAGTTTTGGAGAGAAGAGGGCCAAAAGATTGAAGACTTTCCTATTCACCTTCCTCTATTTTTCTTAGTATCATTGCCGTTCATCTTTGCAATTAATGAATTAATTAAATGGCAAGAAATTAAGTAAGTATATATCAGTTTAAAATTAAATTCTTAATTTATGGTCAATTTTTTTCAGAGTAAATGTAAGATATCAGAAAAGAGCTCGACTAGAATTTGGTACAAAGCTTGGAATGAATTCACCATTTTAAAGAATTTTAAACCAGGTAAAATAAAAAGTCAGGAGGTTATAAACATTGGAATACTCAAATTTTCACATAATACCATTACTGTATTATATTGTGAAAATCATCACACTCTTTAATTTATTAGTTATTTATTATAAACATACTGAAGACTAACAATTATCAAAGAATGTAACTTTATCTAGATAATGTTACAATGAAATGTATCACTTATTTTGGATAGTTATAAATTGTTTGACACTTTAAAAATGTTTTAAATCTTCTATTTAAAAATATAACTGCAGGAAATTTTACAGCCTTGCAAAACATTAGCACTTGATACAGGACATTTTTAAAACGCGTAGAATTGTTTTCATAACTTGATAAGTAAATATTAAAGTATTTCTATTTTTGTATAATATGGATATAATATTTTACATTTTAAGATTTGATATGCTACAAAGCGTAACATTTACTATTTCGAGCTTACAAGGTATCATGTACTTAATTATAAATATTGTACACAAGTGATGCGCAATATTCTTTTATAATTTTAATTTGTATAACTACTATTTAAATTCTTTACATTTTTGTGAAAAAGTAAAATCTATTAAGAAATATTTATTTAAATAATTAAATTTAACGTATTAATTAGGAAGTTTAATTTCAATTCAATACATTTGAAGCACATAAAAATCAAAGTTTATATAGAGTATGATGAATTGTTTACTTGTATTTGGGTTTTTCTTACTTAAGATGTGCTGTTTTAAAAGGCAGAAATAATGAAAAAAAAGTAGTATTTAAAGCATTCAAATACTACTGCTATTTAGATTTAATAATTTTAGTATTATTCATAACAAATACATATAAATATAATGTTACATCTTTTCAATCTTGTTGTGTTCCTATAGAAAGTAATTTATTTTTAGAAATTGAAGTAGGATCCTGCTTTAATAAATTTTTTTAGAATATCTATTTTGCATGACTATTTAATAAGTGGCTTTGTAAATTACAATAATTTGTGTTTATAAAGTAACCGAAGAATGAGTTACAATTTAAGATAGAAAATCATTACAGAATATAAGAAATATTGCAACATTTCGATGTAATTTGTGATAAAATTTTATCTCTCAGTTAATTTGAACTGTATTCTGTTTTTACAAATTAATTATATTAAAAACAATTTTATACGCTTAAGTATTTCAATTCCATTGTGTATATCATCTGTTATACAACAATGTATAGTTAAAAGGTGAACATATATGTATAAAGCATTTACAGTTCGAGCTTTATAAAGTAGTTGAATAATTGCAATTGTAGAGAAAGTATTTTTACGAAATTGCTACTATACGTGTATTACTAAAAGTTCTTTTTATGTTTGATTTTTATAGAAATTGTTGGGAAATTTAAATAAATGTAAATAATTGTAAAATAATTTTAAAATTCAAAATAAAATTTTCCTTGATATATTTTGTACTTTTTTGGTTGACTTTTGTAATTTTCCCATTTTATGTTACTCTAAAAAATATACTATACCAATTCTTTCTTAATTAATAATTAATTTAAGATATTAAATTATACTGTGTTTCGGTTAAAAAAATTCAACACTAAATATTGCATCATCTATTACAATTATTTATTATCTTTTGTATTATAACTAAAATTAGTATGATAAATGTAACAAAACAAATAATAGTGAAGTGTACAGCTTCATAGAATAATTTTGGTGAGAACACTGACCATATAAATAAATGATGACGGTGAATACTGATTATAATTGTATAAAGAGTTAGTGGTATCAATCTCCACTTGACATATGTTTTACTAGTTTCTGTAATAATTTCATATGTACTGAAAAGAAATATATAATTTTATAAGAGTGCATTATACTGTAATAAATTTTAATGATTGGAAAAAAACTTTAAAGCTACTCACTCGTTCGGATACTGTAATACTGTATGGTAAATAAGCAAAAGATAAGCCAATACAGGTGCAGAATAGGTATTAATTATTAGTAGTAACCCATTAACAAATGGCATATACGATTCTATACCAACATAACCCGCGTTTACATCAACAGTCGCCAAACTATTTGAATTTCCCTGAAGATAAGTGGATTTATATTTAAAATTCAATTACATTAATTGTAAAAGTTCTTTATAATTGATTGTTACCTGATAAAAATAAAATATATTGCCAATCCAAGTATATATAAACGTATTTGTTTCTTGCATATTATTATCTTTTATTATTATCCGAATAATACTACTAAAAATGATTTGAAATGCCAAGAGGATCACATTATATGGCCGATGTAGCACCGCTGTAGTCATAATCCATATTCGGATAATAAAAGATAACATAATTTTTAAAAACATTGTCTTATCATATTTGATTATAAATATCACACGATACATATAATTTACAAAGTTTATTGCCAGTAAGGCCCAAAAAATTTGTGCTTCATATTTTCCTCTGTAACAAAGGAATGCACTGACTGTATACAGTATTTCCATAAATTTTCAATGAAAGCAATTATCTTACCTAGACTGAGGATATAATGGTATTTTGACAACATTATTGTTCTGCATATGTCGAAGGTAAATACATACACTCATTACTGCATTAAACAGTAATGACCATTGTTTGTGTTTTTTGTCCTCATGTACAAAATCAAGCCATACCAAGAGTGTAAGGGCTAAGAAAACACATTATGTACTTAAAAATGTGTTTATAATGTTATCATATTAAATAATTATTTATTATTTAATTACCAGTAATAAGCACTACTGTCATGCCTAACATGCTTTCTTGTTCCATCAAGAACCCAGCTATATCTGGAAGATGAGCATACTTATCCCCAGTACTATTTAATTTCCTAAGAATTCTATGTCCTATTAGTAGTAAGAAAAGTTGAATACAACTTTGTGCATACAAATACTGCTTATTGTTTCTGTAACTAGAATTTGATAATTAAAATAAAAAATTTTAATACATAATTTAATACTTTTTACTGTAATGAAACTTTCCTTACAATCGCAAATGTAAACAAAATTTTGTAGTAGAATTGTAAAGCAGTAGCATAAGAAGAGTGACCCAAAAGAAATACCAAATTTGATGTTCTTCCTCCACAAAGCTACTACTACTAAGGCTAATTGCATGTGCAAATGCACTAAATGGAAACAGCCATCTTCCTACACCATTCTCTGTTTTCTAGTTTTTAAATAAGATTTTAATAAAGTGTATAAACATTTGTTACATATTATTGTATTCTATTTACCTCAATTTTGAAAAAGTTGATGTAACTAATTTTGGCAAGTAAATAACAATTTGTAGTTAAAACAATTATTATAAATAATATTATCGCAATGGTAATCAAATTCCTTGTACAGAGTAATGATATGCTTTCATTTTCCCAAATGTAATTTATTAATATCCATAAGGATGTGTTTAAAATGATTAAGAAAATAGTACTTTTTAATGCAACAGATGTATAAAATTTGTTTACTATTAAAATACAAATGATCTGAAAGAATTATTAAATTTACATATAGATATGATTTCATAATATTTGTTATAAATTTAATTCAAATTCTTACATGACATAAGAAAAATATGGCTACTGTTATCATATAAAAATCATATTTTATTATGCTTTTTGTACATGCTTCTTTCATTCCTTTAAGTGCAATCTTATAAGAAAGTACAATGTCATCTGCCATGTCACTTTGATGATCTTTAGTAGTTAACCAAGCATTATGAAGTTTTATTGCCTCTAGATATTTTTGATATGCATCTGCAAAGAGATTTATACCAAATATGCCATATATTGTATCATTCAAGGAATTATAAAAGTTAAGTAAATATGACCAATTTACTCACATTTAGATTTATAATCATTTAGATGTTGAAAATGATTGAATAATTGTTTTGCATTATAATAAAGTATGAATAATTGTTTTGAAATAGGCAAGTTGTATAAAGTGTCCAAAAAAATGGTTCCTAAATTAGAAAATGGTATTGGTACACCCAAAATAGTAGACAATGTGGATGCAATATCAATTTGTGCTATTTCTGTAAATTGATTGTGATTTTGCATACATTCTCCACCAATTGCAATAAAAGGTACAGTTGTTTCCGACATGGTTGAACCACCATGACCTCCAGAATTTCTCATCCCATGATCCCCACAGATAATAAACAAAGAAGAATCATTATTTTGTTTCTGAAGAACAAGTTTACACTATCTTTACAAATATGGTAGATCATTGTTTTACTTTAATTTATTGATTTATGATATTCAATCAATGCAGTTTAATAAATAAATAACAATTATTAAAGGAAATTTACTGCACCTACCCATTCTTGAACTTTTGAATGAATTTTTGCAATTACATTATCCATTTCTTTAAGTTTAGTTGTAATAAGTGGACTAAATGGTCCATAAACATGACCAATATGGTCAATTCCTAGGTAATGAAGAATCATTATTGACCAATCATTATTACTATGTAATTCTCTATGTAAATGTCTAGTCACATTATTGTCAACCTAAATTTGAAATTTGTATCAAATTATAAATAATCATATGTACTAATTTCATGAAAATTTTATAATAAAGTACCTCAGTAAAATCTGTTACAATGAATGATTCAGTACCATCATAACGATCAAATATAGAAGGAAACAATTTAAGCCAAGATTCGTCCCCATAAAATATTGACTTATAGCCATATCTTTTTGCCTGAAGAAGCACATTGTCACAAGTAACTGATTCATTCCCAAAATTTAAGGCTATATCAATGAAACTAGGAATTGTACCAGTTGTGATTGCCTACATATATATAAATTGCCAGTTTCTATATATTATATATTCTTAAAAATATAAAGAGTTAAACTTATTTTACTTAATGTATAGTACCTTTATTCTAGGCATTGTAACAGTTGGTTGCTCTACTTTAGCTTGAAATAAACAACCTGAAGAATTTGCTATAAGGCTACTTGTTACAGGCATAGCTACTTTTCCAATTGATCCTGTTATAAAATCCCACCTCAAAGCATCAATAACCATAATGATCAATTTTGTTACCATAGGCTGATACAATGTATCTATCTTTACTCTGTAAATCATATTTAACACTTTTAAAATATTAATTTGATGTGATAAAAGTATGTTTTAAAGGTATCCTTTTACCCTTTCTTATGAAATTTGGATGGCTCACCTCACATTTTCAACAAATTTTGGAATATTATTCTCAGTAGCTATAGTATTATCATAATTTATCAAAGGGAAGAATCCATATAAAAATAATGCAATTGACAAAGGTCCAACAAAAATTACATAAAATAGTATGATAATAGTTTTATCCATTTCCTTTTCTATAATCAAAGAAAAGAAAATGTGTAGCTTTAAAAAATGTTTTTATGCTATAGAAACAAAGAATATAAATTATAACAATATTATTATAAATCTTTGTACAAATAAGTGGTTAACTATTACATTATGTCAGAAAATAATTTTGTACTTATTACTGTACCTCTCATTTTTGTCACTTTACCGATTTTATAACGTATTTATAACATTATAAATTTCATTCGCATAACAATTTCTACCATTTCAAATAATTTAAAGGTTAACCTTGAGAAGACCAAAAAATTGCTTCGATAAATAAATTGTTATACTTTATATTTTAGGTTATAACGAAATGTTTTTCAATTTATTTCCAATAATATCCAGAATTTTTTCATAGTACAAACACATGGCAAACATAATTCATCCCTTTTGCAGAGACGATAAATTGTAAGGTATGTACCTATGTACATGTATAAAATTACGGATAATAAAATGTTTTCTATAAATAATAATTGTCGAAAATTTTCAAAATTATGTAGCAATATATTTCATGTATTCAATAATTAGAGTGAAAATAACATTTTCATATAATTACAATTATTAACGAACAATTTGTACTTATACATAGGGAAGTCCAACATTCTGACAAGTCTTACCAACTAGTCGCAACTTTAATAGAATTGTTTGTAAATTATATTTTGCGAGCAAAGAGTTAAATTTCTTTTCTCATTCAAATATTTACATTTGTTAAATGTTCTAATTATATCTTTTACAAAAATTGGATGCATATGGAATCATTTTATATAAGGAATACTAATTACAAATTGCGTTGTATTTCGTTGATAAAACGCGAACACAATCCGATCAATAAGTGGAAGCGGACTTTATTTTATCAAGTAGAATTCGCTCAGTCAGTGGACATTCGCAGCGACGCATTATGTATCGGTAATCAGAATTTTCTATAAAGCATAATTTCTTGCTTTTCACTTCTAAGTTGAACTATCACATTGCTTGGCACATTTAATATACCGTGAGTATGCCGAAATTAAGGAAACAATAGTCCTTTTTTATTTCCTATAAATTTTTGTTTTTCCACAGGAATTATTATTCCTTTTTATTCATAAACAATATTTGTTTTTATTAAAGTTGGAAATAATATATATTAATTATATAAAAAAATTAAATTTGTAGTAAAGTGTTTTGAATAGTAGTTGGCAATATCTAATGTAATTCCAGAAAGAAATGGCATCAATAGAAGAGAGTTGGAAAGAAGCAACCGAAGCTTTAGATAGTGCAGTTTGTGATGTATGGTTCACAAAATTGCAAGAAGCTTATTCTGAGGAGAAACGTACTTATCATAATTTAGATTCACTTCGTGAGAAGTTAAACTGTTATTATGAGATTAAAGATAATTTAAAGAATCCCCAAGCTGTACTACTTGCCTTGTTCTTTCAAAAGTAAGTGTTATTATAAAGTAAAATATATGAGTAATGTCAAATAAATTCCAATTATGTTATAGCTTTGAATATGATCCCAAAGCTTTAGATGGTGAAAACAAGAGTTTGGAGCATTTTAGTGCATTTGCGGATGAAGCTGGAATTTCTGCTGTAATTATAATTTTACAGTACTGAATTAATATTATCACCAATAAACTGTTTAACATAAAATTTGTAAACTATTTTCTTATACACATATAGGATGCAGAATTAAGAGAAGAAGCTTGCGAACTTCTTAAAGTAGCTGCAACACATAGTACAGATGCACATAAAATTGGAGGTGCCTTTGGTAGTGAAGATGCTCATTATTTTTTAGATTTGGATATGTCTGTGTTAGGTTCTTCATCAGAAAGTTATGCAGACTATAGAGAAAAAATACGCGGAGAATATTCTTTTCTTAGTGAACCAATGTATACTGCATTGCGTTTAAAGGTAATAATATAATTTAATAAGAATATACATATATTTATGTATCTTATAAACACGTATGACATTGTTTCTATATGTTTATTGGAAATTAGGTGCTGCAGAACTTTGTGCAGATTCCAAATATTTTTGCCACAAAGGAATTTCGCGAAAAATATGAAGAACAAGCACGACAAAATATACAAGCTGAAGTTGAATTGTTATCTTAGGATATCTTAGGATAATCAATGAGTTTTGTGTATGGAAAAGTGTATCTTTATAAACATTTTGTTATTAAATATGTTCATTAATTAATTATAACAAAACATAAGGTTCCAATTGATACAGAACTGGTTTACTGTATCAGTAGCATTTGATCTCTATGTAGAGTAAAGTAGCACAAACATACATATATTTTGAGTATTAGTATTTAAAGCAATTTATGTCAAAATATTATGCTATAGCAATGTATAATATTATTAAATTTACCAGGATACATTCATGTTTTATATTTAGAGAAATTGAAAAATTTATGTTTTGTTTTTTAATGTTGAGTCTCAGGTACGAATATATTTTATTGTATTTATATTACACTAAGATTTTGTTTTACTTTTTTAATTTTTGATTTAATTACTGATTGAGTCATTTTTTTCAAAAATATACTTCTACTTTAAAAGTAAAATCTTGAATTCTATTTCATTGAGATCTTTTGCTCAGCCCTTAAACAAATTTTCAGGTATTATAATAAAAATATTACAAAATGTATATGTATATGACTCGAAATACGGGTAGATTTTAAATATTGTTATACTAAATTAAATATTAATTAAACTCAGAATTATACAATTGGTACAATATAAAACAATATGAAACTGTCATATATAGAATTTATTTCATTTAATTGCTTCGATATATATAATTGTTTAAGTATATTATTACAAGATTTAAAAATACATAAATATTGAAGTATTGTTTAGTACCTCATATGTATTACCCTACAATATAGGAACAAAATGTAATAGTGCAATGAAACACGAGAAATTATAATTCATCATGAACGAATATGACTACTACTTGATAGTAGCATGGTAGAGAAAATATTTCATACTTTTAACTTAGATATGAGCTGTCCATTTTTTCATAACAACAAATACCTTATATTTAATCGAAAACTAGTACAGTTAAATATATTTTTTAATACGCAAATCAGTTTATGAATTACATTTACATAGTTTTGCTTCATTCGTATTAAATGAATGAGTTAATATATGTAATAATATGTTAAATTAATTTTTATGCATTGTTGATTTTCACATGCTTTGATTTCCATTCGATTTTACAATAACATATATAAAATTTTTGTCTAATTAGGAGTTCTTAATGATCTATGAATTGTATTTAAAGAAAAATTTGTTATCAAGTAACAGCATTTCGTTGGTTTGCGCGAATTTAAAAATTTTAAAAATTAGATTGATAAAACACGCGGTCTTTAGACTGCACGTAATCGTTTCGATAATTTGAAATAAATAGACACATATTGGATTGATAGTATTTTACATAATTTCTACTTAGCCATTGTTTTAATGAAATGAGTCGCAAGAAATTATAAATCTTGAATAATTTATTTATTATTAAAATAAATGAATTAAAAGTAACAAATAATATAGCGATAAAATAAGCGAAATATTTTGTACGCATTTTTTAATGTTTGATATACATATGTACATGGAAACACTGTTATTGGTTTTGCTTTGGCATACAGTTGATTAATCAATTTTATTTACTTTGGTTTCCAAGTAACTCTTCAATGTAAAGTAGTACTGCTTAAACACCAGTGTTTCTAGTACGATAAATAAAGAAGAAGTAATTTAACTGTTCATTCCGTTGTTGATCGACAACAACATATTTAATGACTTTAAATATTATTTAAATAATAATTATTCATTAAGTACAGTTATTATATATTCTTTATATTTATTATTCAATACATTATGCCATTTCAATTAGACGCGAATGATAAAAGTCAAGATAATGAACGGGAGGTAAGGAAGAATGTAACTTATTACTTTATACATACTATATCATATCATTAATACAATTGAAGGGACAAGATAACTGTGTTTGACGATGTACGTGAACGCTTAAATGAAAATCATAACAGATGTGTGCCAGGTTTACGTCATCTAAAAAGTTTATATACTTTACTCTCAAGCAAAATTTATACAATTTAATGTCATAAACTTCTACGATATTCGTCACGATATTCAATCGTCTTTATAGTTTGTTTTATGACGAACAGAATTATAATAGTGTATTTGACTTTAAAACAAGGAAAGTTAATACTATTTTATCGTGGAAAACTAATTTTATTTATCTAAATAAGTGAAGAACAACAATCTGAAGTTGCGTATATGTGCGCTTAACAAGATCTAACGAAGTATAAATGTCTGTATTACAAATACTAGGTATCGGTTACTTTGATTTTGACGTCCCACATATTTTTATTAACGCAATGACATAGCTCATGAAAGAACAAATTTTATCACATATGATACGTTGACCTTTAAATTATTTTTAAAAAAATTACGATTACCGGGGGAAAAGGAACTATATAAATTTTACGCGGTTTATTACGAATATATATTTCCAATTGATATACCCACAATACCATGCAAGAAAGAATTTGGTGTACATGTATTGCAGGGAGAAAAAAAGATCAGTCATAGTTTAAATAAGCAGAATGTGGGCAGTATCGAGTAATTTCTGTTTAATCGCAGGCCTTGCAAAGGCTGACTAAAATGTCTGACCCAATACGGTACGAAGTTCCTGCCAAAGCTGATTTTCCTTTTTCCCTAAAATATCATTATATTGGATTGGAAGTGTGAAACAATTATTCACTTATTGTAAAATGTATGGAAGTTAATAGTAATCATTTTTAAAACTTACTGAAATCAAATTGGTAAATGTTTGTAACAAAATACGTAAATTTCGTATAGCTGCTTTTTCCATATAAATATGATTACTGTTATTCTAGATTATTCAAAAATCAATATGATGTATGTAGTTGAGTATATTTTTCTGTAAACTATATCACCGTGTTAATGAGAATATGTTACCCCATTTAAAAAAATGTCAACGAACTTAAAATCGCGGAAAATATAACTGAAAATAAATTCTTGCTTATCAGAATACATATGGATTTTTCTCTTGGATATGAATAATCTTTTTTGTTAATTATTTTTGTACCTTTAAAAGCAATGGAGATATTTCAGATCAAAATGCTTATGTTAAAAGTAACATTTTGTATATAGTAATAAATGACTGAACAATCAAATTCAGGAACGGCACATTTTGATTAAATTTTAATTAGCAATGTATAAATGATTAGTTTTCTCTTAGCAATCTATAAATGTAAAAACCCATGATTTTGTTGTTTCATTTAATTGAATAATTTTTAGGCACCAAATTATCAAAACACCTATCGTCTAGAATCTTTAAATCCATTTAAAGTAGATCCAGTGGATAAGATTGTGAAGATGATAATGATTAATAAGCTCGAAGATATCCCTTATGATGCTGTGGAATGTCCAAAAATCTGTGAATCGATAGCTACCGATATTCGGGAAGAAATTAAAAAATTAAATTTCGAGAGGTGATCGATTTGTTTCCCACAAAGCAACTTATGTATTAACAATCTCATTTCACCGTGTTTTATTGTCAGTTAATAATTCTTAAGTAAACACAATGTACTATTGCAAATAATAAATTCTATAGTAAAATTCAGAAGTATATTATCAAACGCAACTCACTGATTTCAGAAAAATTTGATGGATTGATTTTAACTCGTGAATTTTGGTTTTAGGTACAAGATTGTGGTCAATGTGGCTATCATAGAGAAAGCAAGTCAATCTGTAGAAGCTTCAATCGGGTTCCTCTGGGACGCCGAAAAGGACAATTATTCTGTATTTACATACGAAGCTCGAACCTTTCACGCTTATTGCTGTGCATTTGGCATTTATTACGAATAAATTTTAACATTGTAGATGTCGTTCATTATGTTGCCTCCATTTTCATATTATTTATGATCATTTGCTTTGTTGGGAATTACAGTGGCTCAAAAAAATATTCATACGATATATTTTGAGAAAAGTGTAAAGCTGATTGTCTACCGACAATCCAGAGACAATTCCAGGGATCCGAGTTTGTGCGAGTACGTCATGAAAAATTTTGAGAAAAGATTGGTGGTCTGTAAAAAAAGCCAAGGCGACTATTTGGAAGATATTTTATTCTATTATTATCTCCCAAATTTGTACTTTTAAATAAAAGAAAAAGTATCGAGATTATTTAAACCGTTTGAGTTTTATTAAAAAACTAAATCAACCGGTGATAATTGGGATACTCTTTACTTGACAGCCCTTGATAATTGTCGGCTGACCAAATCACGTGGCCAAAGAATGGTAATAATGTAACTCAGAAGATAGTATCATATTATTGTGGATGTATAATGTACACATAAACGTGCGATATTAAACACGTGATACATGCTTCTGATTCACTCATTTCGATAATCTCTTTTTTCCGATAATTGATTAATTTTTATAATCATGATCGATTATAAAAATTATCGTTAATCAATAATCGATTGAGATTGTAGTACTGTAATGAGTAAATAGAATGCGTTAACGGTTATCTAACTGATCATTGATTAATATTACGTGGAATAGAGAATTGTGTATTTATTGAAAGTTCCTTTCTGAATATTAACTTACGATTTAATGTTTCAGAGATCGATTTAGAGAAGAAAATAGTGAAATCAAAGAAACAAGAGGAACCTTATGTCGATGATATAGGAGAAAAAAATGTCTAAGTTTTTAAGGGAAAGAAGAAAGAAAACGAGCAAATGGGGGAAGAGAGGGAAAAGGAATTGTAAGAGTCGTAGGTCCAAGAAAGGAATACTATGTTTAATATATATTTATTACATCGTATAAAATAAATATGCGTTCTTTAGTATTTATTTCCGTTCTCCATGGTATTCTATACTACTCCAACTTTTGTTTCGTAGATCGATTATACGACAAACCGGTTATCGAAAAGGATGGGTTCTCTTACTATCTAGAAGAATTTATTAGCTGTACTGTAAATATAAATTCTTGACACACGGAAGGATGATGCTCATTAGAAATTCTAATACGTATTAAAAATGCTTTATCAGATTATATTAAGTACAGTTAGGAACAAAAAGGTAGTACGTTTCAATTTTTATCGAATAATCAAAACAAATCCAGGTCACTGTGTTTACATTTATTTTGATAGTTAATAAATCTTAATAGGTACTAATTAAATATTGACATTCGATTTATATTTGTGTAGAAAAATGTAGATATTCAAAAAACTCATTTGTACATTTGTTTACAAAATTGTGAATGTAAACAAATTTTCCAGTAATATCCAATGCTTAGTATCTTGCGAAGCCTTCTTTATTTTTGACAATAATCGTCATTCGTCAAAATATTTACCATTATCCATTTAATCCTGTCACAATCCATTTGACAATGGTTTCAAACTATTTTATTCTTTTCTTAGACCATGCTTACAGAAATCGAAACCAACAGGTCCGTCTAAATTGAATCTTTTTCATCCATAAATACTATCCTTCACCATTTTTTCTTAAGTTATATTATCAAAAGAATATTTCATTCGAACAATACTTCCATGTTATTTCAATACATGAGATTGATTTTTTTGTTCGAATGTTCTATAAGTTCGTTTCGGCTAAAAAATTTTAAACAATTTACTTTGTAGTCCTCATGGAACTTGATGGCACTTAAAATAACACGTCTCCTAGAATCTATTAAAGCAGGAATCCGTCTGGAACTCTCCTTCTTCCTGTAATTTTCAGAATTTTTTTGATAAATTCATAATCACTTTTCAGTTTCTATTAAGAGGTTTGGTTATTTTTCGTATTTAACAGTGCTCTTCGAATAATTTCAATGTCGTATGCATTTCAGTCGGGTTTAAATGCATTCCTGCACTCGTTTTTCTTACATATCTTTAATTAGCTTAAGCAAATACTATATAGTATTAGGTATTATTTAGGTACAATTTGCAAATTATCGTTTGATTTTGTGAATGTGCAATTTGTGCCAACATTTTGTTTACCTTGTGAACCGTGTTTTGATTCATATAAGATGTTTAAAAGATCCTGTACTCTTTTGCAAACCGAGGCTTTATTTCCGCGATATAATCAGTTGAAATTTTCACGCGTGTGAACGTCATAACACGTGTTTCTCGTGTCAAGTGCGTACATATATAGTATCTGATCGCGGTTGCACGATGTGTTAATTGAGATATACATAGCGGGTATTAGGAGTTACACAGATAAATTGGAATTACTTAAATCTGAAAAACAAAGCCTTAGATTGTAAAATAGAGAGGAGTCTTCGATCTCTCTTCGCTTAATTACTCTTCGATATTGAATTAGTTTCACAAATTGTTTACTGTTAATGATACCTTTAAATAGACGAAGAAATGAAATAAAAGTGTAGAAAATCTTACAAAATTGGCCGTAAAAACCAAAGGGTTTATGTATCTGGTGTTTTCTTCAACCTGAGCACTCAAACTAATATTATTAACTGCGCTCGAGTACACTCGAGTTGATAGCAATTAAAAGATTAAGGCACTCGATTATTCGCGCAATGTATCACACACACTAATAAGATATATCATTTTCTACGTTGAAATATTATTTATATTGATATTGTATTTACTTGGAAGAATACATTTTTCTTTTACGGATGCTACGATTAAATTTTGCGTTATTGTATAAAATACATGATCGTATCTAAGGTTTAAAGTTATATTACAATATAGCTGATATAATAAACTATGCGTATATTTTCTCGAGTAATATTATAGAATATGAGAAAATACACGATATACTATCTTTTTGTCTTTCACAGTACTAATACTTGAGGAGATTAATAGATCTTGTACTCGGAAATTGTCGATATGAAGGAGGAAACCGAACAGGTAACAACGTGTTTGTCACTCAATCACAGTATACCAATGAAACTAACAATCGTCAGTTCTTAAGCACTCGTCCAAACGACCGCACGTAAGTAGTATGCTCCTGACAGAAGCTGTATTACGTTGTGTAGAAGACTTTTAAACGCTAAAATCACTAAAATCAGTAAAACAGCTTCAACATTTTTCAATCGATTGCTTAAAAATAGGAATAGCATAAATCGTGGTATCTATTGGGTTGTTCGGAAATTCATTTCGTTTCTTTTTTTTGGTGAAAATGAAACACGATTCTTTTAGAGTGTATAAAGATTTTATTAAATTATATATTCTCGATTTTGGAAAACGAAATGACTTTCCGAACAACCTAATAAATGATGCCATACACACGACCACGTGTTATGTAATTATAATTAAAGAAACATATTCGATAATGCGCTGGTGTACTTTTAAGATATTATTTCCCGTCAATATTTGCGCCAGATGCATTTACACCAGGGATGCATTATCCTTATCCAAGGATTAGGATCGAAACCAAAGTGATAATAGTAATGCAAATAGAGAATTTCCAGAAGATGAAAATAGAAGTAGAATTGTTAACAATAAACGGAATGGTATTGGAAATTTAAATAGATGTTAGAAATGTAAATAGAGGGTTCTATTATTTATATAAAAATAGGAATATGAATGTATAATACGTTATGGTATTTGCTTTAGTTACAGGTGGTCGGTATTTTTTCTTGCGAATTTTGTTGTCTTAGATCGTAAAATGGTGTTCGAATTCGTAAAGATATAATTTCGAAAAAATTTAGTTCGATTAGATAACAGAAAAACGTAACCCAGAGCCCATAAAATTTTATGCGCAAAGTTAAATGCGCGCTGCTTTTCCATGCCTCCGGGTCTTATTCTAAACTCGTCGATCTACCTGGCTATTTTATTACTTCTCTCGTTTACTGGCATGCACCGGATCTTGTACAACCTCTTCTTGCAAAGTTGTTTTGAGCTGCCCTTCTCGTTAAATTCAATTCAAATTTTTAAATTTTCGACGACAGTTTGTTCAGTCTGATCGGAAGACAATAGTTTTAAGAAGGCATTACGACTTGTAGAAAAGAACCACTGAATTAATAAAATTGTGGAGGGAACCAGTAAATTAATAAAATTATGGAAGGAACCATTAAATTAATAAAATGTTATAATAATGTGATTACAAAAGACAAAGATCGGAAACAGTATTTATTTGAAGCTGGAAAAGTGTATTGACATCACTTTCCTCATTGTATTATAGGAAAGAAACATTTTTGCAGTCAACGCAAATTGACCAATAAATAATCAGTTCAATATTAATATTAAATTTTGCATTCGTTAAATATCATCTTTCAAACATAATTATATATTTTTAAATTATTCATAAAATTTATTATTATTCTCTTAACTCTTTAAGATCGAAGTGGCGATTCTACAGTGTACCTGTACAGCCTTGAGTAAAATGTTTATAAAATTTATTGGAATTGAATAGGTCTTTCGTCAGAAGGGGTACTAACATATCGATAACACACAGATTTATCATACCATTTGAAGCCACGTCGGAGCTGCGTGTATGTAGTTTTACACGCTCAAAGCCCTTAAGGTACGTTTCATTGTTATTCGATCGAGCTCATACTGTATAGGAATTATTCACATTGTTATATATTGGAACCATTCAGTCTAAGACCAACAAAATTCGAAGGTAAAAAATTGAAGATCATCTTAAGTTGCACGTAATTATATCTCGTGGAAAATCCAACTTCTTAAACTAATCACCTTGACAACGGTACTGCGATAAAGTAACGAAGTATAGATTTGAGGAATGATCGCGTGCATGACACCTGATTTGTTTTTGTATTGTTGCGTTCGAACATTTTTCTCTCAAGTTTAGAGTTTTTCTTGGAGTTGTAGTGTTCGTGTTCAGTCCAAGGGGGTCATTACACTCGAAATGTAAACTGGATACATATAGCATAACATCATCGGAATTTTTTTAGTAAGATTCTTATAAGGCAATGTATTATTTCCCCACCACTTTTCATACGGACTTTTTTGGTATAAAATGAGGTACGATCAACAGTGAAGTTCAGTTCTGATGTGGTTTAGAGAGTGTGAGGTAAGATCGGGTCCCTAGTCCCAGTCGAGCATTTATTATCATATGATACAGTAAGTCACTATTAGGGTATACAGAACTCTCATACAACCTTCATTTCTCAGTACTTGCATCAAAATCGAGAAGGGTTAGATTCTTACCATAAGAATCGAAATACGAATATTTTCTAATTTTCCAATGGTCGCGTTACGATTACGTGGAACATTAAAGTAACATTTTTTTCTTTAAACAAATTACAAATAACCACTCCATATCTAATCCATCCTAGTGGCTTACGATATTAGCCATAGGTGCTCCATTATATTATCCAGTGGTCTCCGATCTTAACTAAATAACTGTTGATATAAAAATTCTAATAACAAAAATCTTGAAAGAGTACATAAAATTTATTTGATGAAACTTTCCCATTTTACAAAATGTAGTAAACCTTCTGATTTTATTTTCAATTACAGATACACAACACCTATTTCGTGAAAGATAATTTTTAGCACTAGAAGAATGCTGGATATAAGAATCCTTACGATATTAGTTGTATTCGTTTCTTTCGAGAATCAGTTAGTCTTGAGCAATGTTGAAACCAATTATTGTTATTCTACCGACGAACATCCATATCTGAACGCTGGTACCAAAACGGCTTATCATTACATACATGGATTAATAACAAATACTAGTGTACCAAGTATGTACTAAAATCTTTTTAATTCAGGGACTTGTGAAATACTTTTAATATATTTCTTCTACGATCTTTCTTTTTGTAGACTGCAAACCAGTGCAAATTTGGATGTTAGCGAGACACGGGACTCGTAATCCAGGATCAGATGAAATTCGAAATATGAGACACGAACTACCAAAACTTCAATCTAGTATTATTGAAAATCACGAAAAGCGTGGAAGTAAGTACCACTTATCTAAGATTATAAAGAGTGTAAAAAAAACATGTGAGCATAACTTCATCACGTCGTGCATAAACCATGTATGTAACAAAATTTCAACGATGATATCTCCGAATAATTTATTTAAATCGTTTCTCAAAAAAATTATCACGATAGTTAATCTTTCAGTTATAAAAAATAGTCCGATTAGGCTCGTAGATGGGCATTGTGAGAATTCAATATACCATCTTTGATAAATTGAGCTTTGTTCATTCTTTCGTTTACAGATCTCCAAGTTTTTGAACTACAATTGACGGAAACGTTACGTCAAAATACGTTTTCAAAGTAAGTTAGAGACATCGCGTACACGTGTCTTGTTAAAACAGCGTTGTAATCAGTCTAGACTAAACATTAAATCTATATCTGTTGTTTCTTCATTTGTATAGTCTGCCATTATCTCACTTCGAATGAGAACTATCGTGGAACTGTATTAGAAATGTTAAACACGTACTGATCTTGACCAGAACGCTACTGAAGCAATTTATAGAATATTATGAAAGCGTTTATAAACAGTTGTAAAACTGACATGTATCGTATGAAGTATCGATAGTGAATGCTTCGGAAAAATCAGTTACGCTAAATAGGTTTATTATTGAATTATTGAAATAGAAACATGTGTGCAATAAGGGAACAAGGTCAAACAAGGTAAATGTTTATACGATCTGTTTTTATTTCTTCCGTGTACCAAATTAACCCTCGTAGTTATGCTTACATGTTTTGATGATTACTACCATCACAATCGCTTAATATTACAATTTCAAATATCTCCGTTGTTTTTCATGATACGAAAAACGTTCGAGCAATGAAACATTTTATTCGAGGGGTTTATATACGTTGGTAATCATTTTTTTATCAGTCATTTTCTAGATTCTAAGTTCACTGTTTCAGTACTTTTCGATAGTAACTATTTTTAATGTATTTGTACATTTATTTCTAGCTGGTAGTTTATGTAAACAAGATATAGAGAATTTGAAGACATGGAAAATAAACTCGAAGCTTACAAAGAAGAAATCGAAGCACTTGACGAAGCAAGGCAAGAAAGATTTGAAGTTTCTTGCAGAAAGATATAAAGATTATTTCCCCGAGCTTTTGCAATATGATTCGGTTGATGAACTAGAAAGTAAATATGTAGTAAGTTTTCAAACCACAATACAATTCGACATTTACATCGACACAATTTTCGATGATTCAGACCTTCATCTTGATTTTCACATAGTTCAGAGCAACGAGTACTCAACGAACCGTGGGTAGCATGAACGCTTTCATCAATGGTCTCTTTGGTAATGTAATTCTCAACAATACGGAAGTAGTACCGACTGATGAAGATACTTTATTGAAGGTCTATAAGAATAATATCAACTTAGTACTTAAAGTAATCGTTACTTTTATCCTATAAGAGTGTACCTTACTTTCAGATTTATAAAATCTGTAAACCATGGTTAGAATCCATAAATAATGCATCAACCAAAGCCGAAGTTAATCATTTTTTGACCGGTCCGGTATTTAACAAAACAATTCACGAAATTAGTCAACGACTAGGATTTACAAATGATCTTTCTAGTGGTACAGAATATTATAACTCAATGTTCTAAACAAACTTATTAACCATTAATTCGTGTCGAAGGGAATTGTTTAATTAATATTGAAATTTATCATAGATTCTGTTTTGATTATGTACTCTGCATGTGTATTTGAAAGAGCTTGGTTCATCGATAAACAGTCTCCTTGGTGCGCCGCTTTCACGGAAGACATGTTAAAAGTATTTGAGTACGAGGAAGATCTTTATTATTATTATTACTCCAGTTATGGTCAAAAAATGAGCCCTATGATCGGATGTACAACGTTACAAGACATGTTTCATCATTTCACGTGAGTTTTTGTAATTCAAGTTCACACGTTCAATAGATTTTCGATATTGGTACAATTGTACGATCTCTTTCTTACTTTCATATTGATAGTTTTTCAGAAAATTTTATATGCATTCATTAAGCATTAATACGCAGCTTTTTCACGAATTTTTCTTCTGAAATATTTTAGGAAATTGGAGAAGGGAGACTCGAGCGAACCACAAGGTATCTTTTACTTCTCTCATAGTACATCGCTTCAATTACTCTTAACGACGATGGGAATTGCGGAAGACAAAACACCTTTGACAGCCGCGAATTTTGACACCATGAAAAACAGCAGGAAATGGAGAACTAGTTATCTTGTACCATTTGGTGCAAATATCGCAGCTGTTTTTTACAGGTACGTCTATAATTTCCTTTACGCGAATGCTTCGTTAAATATGAATAAAATGCAGCGTGTATTCAACTTTTAAATCCATTTACTCTAATTTCTAAAATTATTTTATTTTATTTGTATACGATCATTGTTCTCAGATGCGATTCTTCAAACAAAGTAAGGTTTTTTATAAATGAGAAACCTTTCGAATTCGAAGGCTGTGAACGAGGCGTTTGTGATTGGGAATACCTAAAGAAAAAATTGGGAAACAGTGGGTACTATTGTAACATAGACTTTTGTTCAAAATGAGATACTATACATAACTGAATAAACCTATGGTACGTATACTATACATAACTGAAACTGTAGCTCTTAATTTATTGTATTAGTCAAAAGCCTCTTTACGATTTAGATTATTTTAATTTTATTTTACAATTGTAACTTTAAAATTTGTATTTGACGATTCTGTGAATTTTAATGTATATGAAATGTGAGAAAAATTCAAATAAGTAAACAAAACTTATTTTTCTCAGGAAAAACATTCTCTTTATAGCTACGATATGAAAGCGAATTTATTAAAAACATCCATTACCTGCTTTACGTATTTATTTATCACCTACACGTTTACTACAATTTTTTCAAGATCAAATTTCGTTTATGCTCGCATCGTGTTTTATCTATCGAGAGAAACAAACTTACAGAAGAAACCATGGGCCAAGAATCAACCATTCTCTTGAAAATTGATGTTAAAATTCCAATAATTATTTAAAAGTCACTTTATTTGATTTACATATTGTCACACGTAAATAACTCAGTAATGAAAGACTCTTGCATGGTTGTTATTCGAGCGACCAACTTCTAATATTTATAATGTGAAATATTTAGACGACAAATAATGTAAAGAAATAGTGTATTTACACGTAATAATAAACGTCGTAGTTGATTTTCCTAGACAATAATGATATATGTTATTATCGAACGAAGTTAGAGAAAACTGTGCGATAGAAGAATATTCGTGAAATGCTTCGTGCGATTGGTGATGCGGAAAGAAACTATTCTTTAGCTCGACGACAAATGTACCATACTATAGTAAGACGTAATGGAAGATTGCTACGTTCACATGAAATTCCAACTCGCCGCAATTTTCAAGGGGATTAACAGTTTGGCGATAAAGAACTGGTATTGCAACATATTTTCATACATCGGGGTGCAGGTCGAGTACACGTGCATTGGCGAAGAGACGAGAGAGTTATCGCTCTTGCCTATGCGTATCCATTAATGGGCTTGCGTTATACAGGGTGGACCAGAATTCGTCGCACAACCGTCTAGAGAGTAATCGTACCGTGAAAGAAATAAGAAAAAAAATTTGATTTAACATATTTCAATCCGAGACTCCGTTTTCGAATCGACTTTAACGTTTGTTCATCTTTGTGAACGATTTAGTTGTCGTGTATCCTTTTACCATGATTGTTCCCGAGATAGTGTTTACAAACATTGACAATGATGGAAACATTCGGTTTACAACACAGTTCTATAGTTGGTTTCGGTATAGTTTTGTTTACGGTAAAATTCATAGCTTATCAGACTGTGTAATAAGTCAGTTCTTTCATTTATCTCGTTTTATTAAGTCGTGGGTAAGAAATGACAGCAACGAGGACACTTTCGACAATACTTGCAATAACGTACTGTATTGTAGTATTATAATAGAAAGTAGCACTAAGGAATAAAAATTAATTATCGATAGAAACACTTTGTACTGCTTTAATCGTGCAATAAACAATGTTTATAAATACTAGCAACAACGGTAGAAGAACAGACAACTAGTAAATCGTTCACAAAAATAAACAATCTTTGAAGTTGATTTTCTCGAAAACGAAGCATCGAATAAAAAAATGTTATACCGAATCTTATTCTTATTCTTTTACGTAGAATCACTCTATGCTTAGTTGTACTATGAATTCCAGCCCACCTTGTATAGCTCGACCAGTAAGTATATCTCTCGTGCGGTGAATAATTCGGAGAAAAGGACTACGACCTTGTAGAATCCAACGAGTTCAAGCAGTACAATAAAACGACCATACCGCTCGAAGAAATGTTTACCGTTAAGTGCTGCGTAAAAATGACCGCCAACCCCGCTTTTTAGAACGTATACTATTTACAAGTGATTGCTAGGTTTTCTAGTAGTAACATTCTTAATCCTCAAAATGTGAGGATTTTGGCTCACAGAAATTCTCGTGAAGTAGTCGAAAGATCTAATTAAGGTCGTTTTTTCATCAACGTGTGCAGTGGAATCATTGGAAATAACGTCATAGGCTCTGTTTCGTCATCCACACGAGTAACAAGTGCAACGTATCTGTGTTTCTCACGAACTCGACTTTTGAATGAACTACATCAAGTTATATCACGGCACAAAGGTTCACTTTAAGCACGATGGTACACCACCCTGTTATAGTGAACCAGTTCGACAATTTTTGAACAAAATGTTTAGAACACGGTGGATAGAACGCCTACTTGCTTCACGCGTACAGCTTCCTCGATCATCAGACTTGACGCTGTTAGAATTCTTTCTTTGAGGAGCGATCGAAGAAATAATTTATAGATCAAGATTCAGATTAGTTATAGAATTAAAGTAACGCGTCCAGAACGCTTTTAATCGTTCAAAATCGAAGGTAAATATTGGTAAAAATATTTGTAGAAATATTGAAATACGATTACGGAATTGTTTGGGACACAATGGCGGACATATTGAAGTGGAAGAACAGGCATGTCTATTAAGAATAGTGAGGGAGAACGGAGTCATCTTGGGAGTTGGAGGAAGGAATGCTAGACGAAGAAATTAAGCAAATATCTGAACTATATAAAATTGCAGCCATAAAAATGCCACAGCATCTTTACTTCGGGTGACTAACCTCGAGTAAATTCTACTGAAATATTCTCATTCTTATAAGAAAACACAATATACTAAATATTTTAGTTTTATATATCGAATTTAACTATAGATGAAGCACAAGACTATCTTCTAATTGAAGATAGTCCAATTGAAGTTTTCCAAAGAAACAACTTTAGCAACATTAAATCTGGTAATCGAAGAGACCACACCACTTATTCTAAAATTCGTTCAAAAATCAGCGAATCAGTTGACTATAGCGGTAAGAAACACTATTATGCATAAAGGAGATCAAGTGGCGTCTGTGGGGTGGTATAATTTGATACAGTTTACTTAAAAGTCAAACGTTGATGGAGAAACATCTTTAATTAAAACTTTCGACTATTGGACGAGAATTTCCAATTAAGAACGTTGTTACTAAAAAAAACTTCATCGATCTGTAAGCAGTAAATAGTTTTATGGAGTAAATTCATTAATTACTAAACAAGGACACGAGCAATAACCTTTTCTTCTTTCCACTAATGCACGCGTGGACAATCTGCACTCTGATGTATGGAAATATGTTGCAATCTTCCGTAGTAATCTTCCATTACGTCTCACTATAGTTTGGCATATTTGTCGAGGCAAAGAACAGCTTCCTTTCGATTATTCAATCTATGTTTCATTGTAAAATATAAGCAAATTAAATAAAGTGAATGAAAAAATGATTGAAACTTTAACATCAATTTCCAAGGGAATGGTTGAGTTGTGACCCGTGGTTCTTTTCGCAAGTTTGTTTCTCTCGACGAGTAGAGAATGATCAAGATTTGACCTTGAAGACATTGGTTAAGAACAATTTTGCCTCCACTGTTTTTGATAGATTTCAAATGATTCGAAGGTGTAGATTACCGCTAGTATAGTCGTGAAATATAATTTTGATACACCCTGTACGTTATATGAAATAGAGAAAGGATTAAATTTTGTTAATAATTTTCATGGCCAAATGAAATCCATTCACTTTGAAATTTTGAATGCCACTTACATAAGAAGGTATATTAAGGTAACAGTCAGAATGATTGTGTTAAAGTGATTACCGAGCATGTCAAGTGTGCCTTTGTCAGCGATTGTGTTGATGAAATTACAGTGTCATAACGTGTGTGATGTATGTGTGTTCATGTTTGAAGCAACGAAGCTCGACGACCTTATATTACTGTCACATGAGCTAGTGTGATGAACGATGGGGCTTATACGTTGTAACACATTACAATTTAACGACATTTAGTTGAGATTGATATAACAATTTGTCTTCCTCTTGTTAGCTAATACCACTAATATTATAATATTAGTTAATCACTTAATCAGTGTAGGAGCAATATATTATTGAACTGCTCTCATGGTCTATTATTTACTTTATTCGATATATCATATTTAGTACTTGTACAACTTGATGTAACAATGTTTAAACTCGAAATATTGATTAAAACACCTGTAATTAAACATCAATTTTGTACGAAATTTATGGTTTCCATGACAAACGGCAGCTTCTATTTAATTGTTCCTTGTAGGAAATCTGACAGTTTTTATGAACGTTATTCTATAATATATACATATGTAATAATAATGTGTAAAATACGTTACAGTATTCTTTTTAATTTTAGCGAACGTTATATAGTTTTAACAGGGTATCAATTGCATAAAATATACAGGTGCGAAGCAACGAAGCTTAACGACCTTATGTTAGTGCCGCCTAAACTACCGTGACGATTGATGACTACGATCGGAGATGCACACTCGAATTGTGCACTTGTATATTACAGTACGTAATAATAATGTAACACTCAGTATTCCATCGTGTGACAAGTACGAACAGCCATTATAACGATTGCGTAAGATAATATTGCATTGATATATATATATTAACAAGTATAACTGTGTGTATAAACATTGTATTAGAACAATTAATAAGATGTTTAAAAATTTTTTGGAAATGTTTACTGTTACAATTTATCGTCATCGAAGTATAGAATATTATGGAATGGAAACATTTTTTCATCAGATTAGCGTAAATTATGGAAAAATCGTAGCGACCGTTACGATAAAAATTTTAATTATGATAATTACTGTTTTTTTAATCGAGTAACACTTCCGTAATTACACTTTGAACAATTCAATATGTTACAACAACTAGAAGGTCATATATAATAAATCCATTAGGAGTCCGTAGATGAATTCCATAACAAGTGCAGCATAATAATTTGTCTGCAACTGAGAAAGCATAATTACAGTTACTTACGTCATAGAACAAAAATCACGATGACGAATTGTCAGATTTACCGAGACATTTCGCTATTACTGTACATCAGCGATTAAGCAGCACTATAGTTACATTTTTCACAAAAATTTTTTACTTTGATCGTAAAGATATTATTTTCTAAGATTAATACTTTAGACCAGTGTTATTCGAACTTCACTTTCCTCCGGACCCTCACAATAAAAGAAACTGTTTGACAAACAGCTTGAAGCAGAATCGAATTCTCGTTTCTTTGATACGATTTAAAATGATTTTTCAAAAAATGATATTTTTGTTTAGAAACTTTTCGTCCAATTTAATAATTTTATAGGTCTACTTGAAATTCATTTCAAACTATATTATAATACATTTTTTACATGGAATAGTATTAAAAATATCCTTTGTACTTGGCTTTTAAGTAATTCGGTACAATTTATTACTTTTTATTATTTTCTACAGAAGCAAAATGAAAAGTGATGACTGTTATAAATAAACAATATTCTTGGTAAACTTATAAAAACAATTGTAAAAATCTAAATTCTATAATACGCGTAATGTTGTTTCTAAGTAATTATTTCGAGGCTTCATATTTTGAAACGTTCCGAAGGTTTCCGGATCTCAGTTTGAGAAACGTTGAGACTAGATTTATTACTTATATTTTACTTTTAAATTAGCATCAATCAAAATCGATTTTCTTCCCCGCGGAGTTTCATTTCAGTTACCGAATTCATTTTCAAAAGTTTGTAACCGACTGAGTAAGTATCGTAATAGTCGCCTGTAAAATTTGTTTTCCAAACTAGTGTTTCAACTACTACGTGAGAAATTTTTTTTACGCGCATTTCGATTTACATATTTTTCGTCCACTCGCGTAAGAAGAGGTATTCTAACGAACCATTTTAATACAACTTGGGGGTTCTGTTGCACCCGTTCTTTATCGATCGTGCGTTCCCGAAGTAACGAACCTTTATGATTTTATGTTACTCACGAAATACTACGCTGTACCAGGAAAGGATCAAAGGCTACAATCCGTAATACACTATTCAAGGGGACTCTATCGCTGGAACTATACGACTTTTACACACAGTATATGCTAGAAGCAACGAAGCTCGACGACCTTACGGCAGTGCCACACCAGCTGCCGCCTCGAAAGGTGGTCGCGATCGGCATACAGACTGGAGTACGTGCATTTGGCGCTCTTCTCACGGTTCATTTATATTTTAAGCGGTGATACAGTGCAAGTTTCTACGACACAATCGCTGAAATTGAAGCAGAACTCGCAAAACTCGTCACTCAAGATCGATCGTTTCTTGGATTGTGAACCTCTTTAAAATCTCGCGCGTTCGTGGGTTCTCCGCGGTAGGAAAAGAACGAAAACTCGATATCGCTGCGAATAATTAAACGGTACTCTTCGAATCGATCGCTCCTAACGGTTCCTCGCGAAACTTCATTTCGAAGGATAATGTAATTATAAAAACGACAATCGTAAGTTTACTGAAGAAAATTCGATCGCCTTGAAGTGTCCACGAGTATTGTTAAGACCGATTTACCGATTTAATTCGGTGTCTAATAGAGCAAAAGGACAGCGCGCCTTACCGATCGAGAAAAAGTGAAAAGTTGGTAGTGTGAGTAGCACTCTCTCTTTCCAGTCTTTTTCTGGGGTCGTGTACTCGATTTGATGCGCCTAAACAGGGCGTGAAGTTAAACACCAGGTTCCATAATTGTGGTAATTTCTCAACGAATTTTAAGATTTCTATTCCTTATTTAAAAATACTCCCCGTTTTTCGCAACAATTGTGTCGACTAATTTAACTTTATCTGTTGCTTTCGTGCGTTACCACCGTAACAACCATCCCTTTTCATTCTCACGCATTGATTATTTACCATTAACGTACACTTGAGTTCAATTTCTGGGCACACCTGTACGTTACGCTTCTCGAACACCACTTTTGAAATGTTTGGCTCTGCGTTTGTTTGAAAAATAATATAAAATTTGATTACGAGCGTAACAACGCGGGGTATATGCTCTTAAAACGTACGGTAGGTTTTGTTAATTTTCAAGCAACGAGACAACATTGAAAAATGTTTCTAGTAGGGAAAACATATTTGAGGTAGGTCATGAGAGTCAGTCGGTGCGATGCGGAGGGACCATTACTGCAACAAAATTTATCTCATTCAGCTTTCCACCAAGCGCCGCTTACGCGGCTAGGAGGAATTTCATTTGAATAAATAAATCCGCCCGTGAATAATTAAATCGCTGAATGGTAGCAGCAAGGATCGCCAAGCGTGACGTCGACGTCCTACTTTTGTTCTCAATTATCAAGCACAGGTTACTGTCCACCGTTATTTATTGCGTGATGGTAAACTGTTCTGTTCTACGTCGCGATCCGGCGATGATTCATTGCTTCGATCAAACGAAAAGAAATAGTAACATTGTTAACGAAGTCGAGAAGAGAATTTGAAAAGTGATTATCGTTTTTATAGAAACTGAACACAACGATTCCTCTTTCGATCGAATATGGATGTATTTGCTTTATAAAAGTAAATTGTTTCGTACTCACATACCGAACCTATTTCTTTCTATGTTTTCAAGAGAACTCGTTTACTACGTTTGATCGTTTACACGATTTAATACAAAAGCTTCGATCATTCGCGTGAAATGTAACTTTTTTTTTAAATACAACGATCGATCTTGGAATCGAAATTAGAAGAGAAGATTTGTTTCTAGTAACAGCTTGAAAAATACGGTGTAACGTAGAATTATTAAAGTTTTGTAGTAATATTAAATCTGTACTAGGCGTACACGGGCTCTTAGCACTTGCGGACACGAGACATTAACAATAAGTAGGCCAAGTAGACTTATTAGACTGAAAGAAGGCTTTACTAATCGAGTCACTAGCCATTATATTATCTTCAACGATATTCTTGAATTGTTCTTTCAACGGGCACATCTCGCCTTCATAGGTTCTTAATAATTCATCGCGTACTGTAGTTTCGAGTAGCTGTTTCGAAATTAGATCAACGCACGCGAATAAAGAATTATCAATTTTACCATTTACGCGCAACGATTAGTAAGTCTGCGATTTTTCAACGTACTCCGGAGAATTGGAATTTGAGAATTTCAGGGTTCCGTGTGAATACATTTAAATAGAAAATGAACAGGTTTTTTTTTAGAAGAATGTTGTCTATTTCGTTATACGTGAATTATATTCTACAGTATTGATATGTACGAATTTAAAATAATCCTTACGAAGAGGACGACGTAAATTAACAGTTCGAGGTGTAAATGCAGATGAGCAGTCTTGATAACGAGAATGCAAATGTTACGGTTGAAAATTGGTTGCAAAATTTATAATCGTATCATAAAGTCTAGTACTTCAGCAGAACCTGTTCTTTGCCCGAGAATTATGCAATATAGCTACTTGTGCGCGTAATGCGTGAACACATCTTAACTTTCACATTCATATTTCGCATCTATCCTTAACCTTGATGCACTATTAGTATCTGCAGCACGCAGTTCTCAAATCAGTCCCATTCAAGCCGTAACGTGAGAAAATTGAATAAACAACAATTTTATTCACACCCCCGAAGCAAATAATATTTCAAACCGTAAGAAGCGTTCAAAATGAAGTAAATAATTTTAGTATTTTTATATTTAAGATCTAAACTAAAAATGGTGAATTCAACGAGTCACTATAAGCAGGATATATTTTATTGTTCAACTTTATACGATTTGAGTGATTAGTATTTTATAATTGAATTATTACCAATAATTTGAACGATCGTTTAATTTTCGAAATTTCTATATTTGTTTACTGCTTTGGTTGTTTTTCAAACGAATATCCAGAGACCCGCTGAAAGGGACGTTGATCGAGTCAGTTAGTAGGGTATACGTTGATTTATTGATTATATAAGTCTCAAGAGCATAAGGATAATTTACTCTTTGTTTTTTTTTTATTCTTCTACATAACTGCGGAGAAGAAAAAAGGAATAAGTATCCTTCTGGTTGAATTATGTAAGAAAACATTTTACGTTTGGTTGGTTACAATTTACAACGCCGATAATTAATATGTGACGTCACCGTAAGAAACTGTAGTATGTTTATTTATACGTACTTTACGGAGCAAAGGGTTTTATGTGTTCGTAAAAAAATACGTGTACAATAATCGAGTAAAAGTATTTGAGTCGATAGTAGGAACGGAGTAAAAATTTCAATTTTGTTTCCCAATGTAAATATTTAAAATTGAAATATCTTCTTTGATAAAATTACTTGTCGTCTGTTGACGATATTGATAAAAATACGAACTATTCGAGACACGAATTACGATCGATTTTCGTATTTCAGGTTGAATAATGGCTTTTAAAATGAATGCATCCGTGTTGTTCGTGATTTTCTTGATAAACCTCGTTTATTCGCGTGACGTTGACTTCTGTTTCGCGGACGAAAGTGATCCATACTTGTACATGGCCACCAAAACTGCTTATCATTTTGTCCATGCTGGCAAAATTCGGTTCCAAGATGTACCAAGTAAGCGAACAATAACTCTTCGTACGCGCAACAGGGAACCTTAATTTAATATTTATTTCGATTATTTTGCAGATTGTCACGCGGAACAAGTTTGGATGCTTGCCACTCATGGCACGCAGTGTCCATCGGTCGTGGAGATCGCTGAAATGCTCAGCTTAACGGAGATACAAAATCAAATACTCAACAATCACGAAACACGGGGCAGTGAGTAACTATTTTCGTTCAATAATTTTAGATTTAAACGAGTCGACAGCAACGAGGAACAACAACGATTGAAATAAAAATCGAAAAGAATCATGTTTAATGGAAATTTATTTCTCTCGTAGTCTAACACGATAACACAATGAACGGTATGAAAGTTTCGTTGCACGCTAAAGAAACTTACGAGAAAAATGTACACCCTTTGTAGAAAAAGTGAGTAAACTAGTCCGCCTTTAATTCAGGTCATTGACACTTTTTCGTATCGATCTTTGCCACGAGTCGTTTTACGTATTAATCAATAGACACATTCCTAGCAGTCTACTTTAAATTTATGTAGGTATTCAACGTACAAGCCCGTCTTTTCAAATCAGAACACACGATCATCGTTGATATCGAATTTCCCTCGTTACAAAATCATTCTTTCCGAATGTTTTTTTTTTTTTTCTGTAACACGTATTGTTTTGCAATTGATCGTACCTCCTTCGTAAATTTTCTTTTCCACAGACGGTCACATGTGCGATAGAGACTTAGAAAACTTGAAAAGATGGAAGCCGGACGCGTACCTTGTAATAGAAAGAGCGGAAGTTTTGACACCGCAAGGTGTGGAAGATATGAGATTGCTCGCGAGACGATTGCAAAGTAATTTTCCTCAGCTTCTGCAGCCAACCAGTGAGGAGATAACGCCCGAGAATTATGTGGTACTCGTGATAATTAAAATTACAAAAAGAAATAACCATAATTTTCTAGCGATAAACGAATAAATTTCTGTCCAGTTTAAAACCAGCGATGGTCAAGATAGCATGGGATCGTTCATGGAGGGACTGTTCGGGAAGAGAGATGCAGTCTTCGCGGAAGAAGTTTCTGCGAATGACACAACGCTCTCTGTAAGTAATTGAGATCATAAGAACGGTAAATTCATTTGATGATACGTACTGGAATATCTTGTAGCGTTTAAGCTTGAATTTTAGAATTAATATCACAGCTGTTGAAGTGCGATGTGTTGACAAATAATGTAGCGTTTGCACGTCGTGTTATCGAATATTTATCTATTACCTAAAAGCAGCACGAATTAAATTGCAAATATGCTAAATCTTACGAAATCATTTTCAATTGCGTAAAAGGAACGGCCAATTGCGTGGAACCACTCCGCCCAACGATCGAATCGTCTGATACAAAAATATAAGGAATGTTTGCTCTCGAATCGATGAGAAAAATTGAGAGATAAGAATTAAAACAAAACTCTACGTTTAACTTTCTTGTTTTTTATTTCATTCCAGATGCGTCGTTCGACACATTTTTCTTTAGTCAAAACGGAGCGACTTCACTCGATGCGTCGACACTTTTACAAAAATTGAAATTATTGATTTCAAGTTTAACGTATACATATTTTTATACACTCGACGAAGTTACATAGTTTTCAAATGGTTACCCTGGTTTTCAATCTGTCGCATTGTCGTAAATCTCGAAAAGGCGAAGCAATTTCTAACATTGTTCTTTTTAGGCGTACAGAGTTTGCAATGCATGGCACGAGTCTGACAATATTTCCATCGAAGTTGTGAGCAGATTCGAGGAAGAGCCGCAATTCCAGAACCTCGTGCAGAACGTCAGTCGTCGTCTTGGATTTTTGTACAATCTTTCGAAACGTGAGTCGCGTTCGCGCCTCAAGCGTACCACACAGCTCTTTGTTTATTTCACGAAACGTACGATGGTTTCAGGTTCAATTCTAACGATGTACGACATGTGTCGTTACGAAAAGGCTTGGACAGTAACGAAACTTTCTCCTTGGTGTGCTGTTTTCAGCAAAGAGGAGCTCCGCGTGCTGGAATATCGCGAGGATCTCTATTACTATTTCAAAGCCGGATATGGACGTGCAATCAATGCGCGGCTAGGATGCACGCTGTTGCAAGACATGATGAATCACTTTTGGTAACTCTTATTTTTTTGTCTCTTAAGCGAGATTCTCCTGCGCTTTCGTGTATCGCGCAACGTTTCTCTTATTGTTACGTAATATTTCTATCCTCTTTCAATTTTTATTACCTCGATGTCAACGCTCGCCTTTAATGTGTACACAGGAAAGTGGAGAAGGCCGAAGACTTCGTCCAACCGAAGGGCGTATTTTATTTCAGCGACATTATAAGTCTGCTGAATCTCTTGACCAGGTTGAATATATATAAAGACGAAATGCAACTGACGGCTACCAATTACATGGACATGGCGAAACGTCAATGGCAAACGTCTTTCATTTCACCCTTCGCTGCGAATTTTGTCGCAGTATTTTACAAGTAAGGAATTCTGTTTCAGGTCGTTCTAACTGTTTTTGTAATGTTTCGTAATATTCTTTTTTCCGTAACGAAAACCAATTTATATAACGGATTATTTCACGGGCGAATTTTTAATACAATTTATTCCATGTACACACAGATATAGTTGAAAGTGTAAGGTATCAATTCTTTGTATTCGATCGTTCACTAATTGTTAAAATTAATTTGAGCAATCATAATTAATTGTTTTCGATTAAAAATGGACGTAAAACGTAAAATATGATAACGTTTATTCCGAAGCCGACACTTTTTGAGTAATCAAAATTTCGACGATTCGGTTATACCGAATCAAACGTATCGTTTACAACCAATTAATTGATTTTCGTGCAAATTAAAATAAATAAATTTAGTAATGGGAAGCAATCTTACAAGTAAACAATCGTTTCGTAGACGATTTGCATTTTTGCCTACGTGCGCGTATTTTCCACGAAAACCATTTTTCTTGAAGAAAAAGAAAAAAAAACAAAGACAGAGATCTTCGAAACGACTCGACATTTCCCGTTGTTACGAAAATTAAATTATCAATGCTTGAGTTCTGGAAATATTGTATCGAGCGGGATATTAACTTGTGGTTTTTTCGACGTTTTCATGGGGTTCTCGCGTACACCTCTTCTGTTTAAAAATATAATTTAAGCGTAAATTTATCGCGTATTTTCCAAACTTCCATCGCGCGCTTAGTGTCGTGTTAACTGACGTTGACTAATATTCTCAATAACACTGTAGCACGGTTTTAAATCGCGAACGTCTGCGCAGAATGAACGGCAGTTGGTCACAAAAAGCTTCTATTTTTATTCACAGATGCGATGGCAATAGTCAACCAAACAAGGTCATGTTTTACTTGGCCGAGAAACTAGTCCGGCTCGAAGGATGTGATGTGGGTCTTTGCGACTGGGAATACTTTAAACAAAAATTCAGTCCAGTTATTCATCAATGCGATCTCAATGTTTGTTGGAACGGAAATGGCGTTGCAACTTTTGTTCCGAATATCGTTCTCGTTCTCCTTCTTTCATGCTTTTCTCTAGTGTTCATCAGGAAATAGAAGAAATATACCTATGTGTTCAATTATCGGCGTTCGTAGTTAACGAACGATGCATAATAATTTCGATATCATCGGATAAGAATATTTCCTGACATTAAAAATAGCGCTTTGCGAATATTCCGCTGTGCTTTCGAATCGCCAAAGATGTATATTTAATGTCTTTACTTTCCTATTCTACCGCTGTACGAGTATACGTAATTTATAAACATTTATCAGCTGTTGTCATCTTCATTTGTTTATATTCCACGGATATGTACGCGGATAAGTTGTATATTATTTACGCCATTCTCCTTTTTAATATCGTCCGTCCGAATCATAGTGGTCGCACAACTGTACGCAACGCATAACTTTGCTATCACACTCACTTAAAATTTTACTTTCAAAGCTTTTAAATGTTACGATACAATTAAGGGAAATATATTTCTGTACGCTTAATAAATGTAAAGTTTTCAATATTAAGCTTTCCTTTTTTTTTCGTATAATAATGTATTTCGTTCGTTTATATGTAACTTGACGTTCCATTCTTGAATAAAACATTACTTAAACAAATCTGGGATTCACTTTCTGAGCGTCGAAACTTTCGTATTACCTTATCGTTAACGATTGATAAAATACACGTGGATAAAGACAGTGAGTTTAATTCAAACTTAACGAATCAATTCGGTGGAATTAACCAAAAACGAAATCGACATATACTTTTATAGTTGCTTGAAATGTACAAAATTTATTTACGAATATTTAGATACTTTAAACGAATGATAATTATAATTGCATATAACATGCTGGTCGGTTACACGGAATTGTAGACTCGAGTTATCGCTGTATATTGATTTGAAAATGTTTATTTCCTTGAAATTCTTTAATTCTTTTTATATACGTGACCTCGCATGCAGTTTACACAATTATGGTTAACGACGGTCAACAAACGTTAATAAAATTATCATAATTGTAGGGATAATGTGTCTTCAAGGATCATTTGTAAGATTCGAGGCTATGGTCAATAAAATTTGCATTGGGCGTGCAAATTACTGATAAATTGATGACACTGTCAATTAGAATCAATTAAATACTCCGCCCGCGCGCCGTCGGCGGGTAAAATCCGTTAAAAGAATTCTTCGAAGTTATTTAAACAATTTCTAATTGAATACAATCGAGATTGTTCCTTAAGTACGAAGTACCGTGTTGGTCTCTCACTTACGACGATACTAGCACGGCATACGAAATGTACGAAATAATTTTCAAAGTAATCAGATAAAAGAAACAAATTGATAGAGTGTCAGTGATAAAGGCGAATGACAAATTGGACTGGAAAATTGAGTTTGGCAACATTGATGATTCATCTCTTGATATCCAATACACATTTTGCCTAATGGCTTATGGTCGTATGAATTGATGCAATTTAATACTCGATAGTCGATATAGTCAATAGTTTTGTTAGATAAAATTTGGATATACCAAATATAATATTCACTCATTGAGTATTTATTACATATTCGATATTCGAAAGATTGTTATCCATCTCTTTTTTGTCGATACTGTCGAGTTTATAACGAACGAATGAACCGACTAACGGTTTATTTAGAATAATGTATAAAACACGGTTTAACGTAGAATATCAAAAAAAGAAAATAAATGTATCGTAGGAAAGAAAGCTCTACTTAAGTTTAATGTTTCTACGTATAAATTGGTTTATTCACAGTCAGATGAGATGATTTCTAACACAATTTGCATGTCGGTAACGCTGCACTTGGCATAAATGAATTTTTTGCATGAAAATGTAGCACGAGTAAGAACGTTTATGGCATTCAGTCAATCGTCAACTTTTTACTCGCATTTGTGGCGTTACCACTGTTTTAACTTGTTGCATTTATTATACGCTGGGTTGAAAAAGAAAAAAAAAAAAAGAAATACAGTAAATCGATAACTATATTGAAATTTACAATTTTCCATCGATTATTCTCGAAATGTTTATTTTGGTTCGATCAACAAGATGCGAATATCGGAATGTTTTTTCCTAACCGGAAGAATTATAATTTCGATACAGTGCACTTTTAAAGATAATATAAGATAATTCTTAAATGTTTTAGAATTTTCATGTCGTCCTCGGTTAAATTATGGAATTACCTCACGAAGATTACTTTGATGCTATTAACGTTCCATACGACGATGCAGAAAATGGCCCATTCGGAACACTTAACAGCTACCGATCGTATAGTTCAGGAAGTTCTTCGAGCAGTGAAACCTACGGACGTGCAATTTATTGTTCAAGATCTCATTGGAAGGAAATGCGATATCATCGACGAGATATACATATCTGTGTCACGAACATTACCAACAAGCTGCATTTCCTTGAACGAGTCAATCCCCGCGAAACTGCCGTCCTTCCGTGCACACCGTTCGACATTAATTTTCTATGTCTACGTTTCGAGAAGTTCACCAGATTTCCAAGAAACGGAGAATATAATACGTGTCATTGTGCACGATGATACTCGACCAAACGTTTTACTGATTACCATATTGAACGAAAACGGTAACTTCCAGCTGCTCCTGGAACAAATGTGGCAAAAGAGAATTCTCTACGCGACGATTCTCGAACTATCAGAATCCCATGGACAGATAACTGCGACGAAGATCCATCGGTACAATCCATTTACGAACGTCTACGAACAACAACCGTATACAACGAGCGTGGAATGGTTTCCCAACAGGGTGACAAATCTTCACGGCTATCCAGTGAACGTGCATTTGATCAATCGGCTGGGTTACATGAACGTAACGTGGAATTCTCAAGGGTATCTCGTGACGCTCGAAGGTCCAGATGCGAAAGTTTTAAAAACAATTTCCCGCGCCTTGAACTTCACCTTCGTTGCAAAGCCCACCAAAGTTTTAGGCAAAGCGTTCCATCTTTTGTCAAGCGGGACAGTCGATATGATGGTCACATCGATGCCTTTCCTTCCATCTTCGAATCTGTCGCATTTGAGTTACAATTTGCCAGTCAGCTTCGAAAAGTGGTGTCCAGTGGTACCTATCACGCGTAAGCAGAAAAATTACGTGACACAAGCTTTCCTAGGAATCGCTATGAATTGTATAATCGTTCTGGTGTTCTGGGCGACATCGATATTGTTGAAATTCGACTTGAAGGAATGGAAACCACTGAGAATCTTCGGTCTGATTATTTCAGCTTCCACGCCGATCAAGGCTACGAGACTGGTCGAAAAGATTGTGTTCTTCATGATCATATTTGTTTCGTACATCTCCTCGTCGAATTTGTACGTGGATGTGACTTCCGCGAGCCTACGTGTCTCGAGCGAGATCGATTATACGAATTTCAACGAGCTGTACGAATCTGGATTGGTCCCTGTTTTCAAAACCGTGCTTATTAATTTAACTTATACCGACGACGACGAGGCTTTCGCAAAATTGAAGAGAAAGGCTATAGGCATAAACTCGTTGAGCAAATGTATCGATTACTTGGCCATGTACAGAAACGTCACTTGCCTCGTAGAGACGAAAATGGCAAACATGCTTCTTTGTACTCACACACGTCGAGGTGAGCCCATTATGAAGATCTGCAAGAATCTCTGTTACGCGAACCCACCGGCTGGTTATTTGTTCTATAAACACTCACCGTACATAGATCGTGTTACGAACATCATTCTACGTATGGAGTCGGCAGGTATTCGTAAGATGTGGTACATTCATCGTGTCGGTCACATTCCACCGAGGATGACACATTTGTTGAACATTGACAACACCAATAATCACCCGATCGTGTTCAATCTGATTTATATTATGGGGTGTGGATATTTGATCTCGATATTGACGTTTTTTGGCGAAATTATTATGTATCGTTTGAAAACAAGGAAGAATATATTAGAATAACTTGTACCTTTGCGATAGAGGGAGTTTTGGAATCACGACTCGTTTAAAATATCTACGTGTCTAGAAAATATAGGTGCTCCGTTAAAATCGTATGTAGAAATATTAATAACCCTCGAAACGTAATTTTTGACGGTACAATGGTTTAACATTAAAAAGAATTACGCGCAACATTTTAACTTGGCACGGTGTACTACGTAATCGTAAAATATTTCATCGATACGAAATATTTGACACAATACACGATAGAGTACACGTACGGGAACAGTTTCTTTTCTGCATTTCACGAGTGTGGGTGTTTATTTATAAGTATTGAAATAATCTAATATTAGGACCGTAGAACTTAATGATCCTGTACTTTAGCTGTGTCTCGAAATGCCAACTTATTTTCAGCATGTTTGACCTCATTGCATTGCTGTAAGATTTGTCTGTGAAAATAAAGCACTTTAACAAATTGCACATTGTAAGTGAATAATTTTAACACGTATCAATTACGCTACCCCACTAATTATGCTCGCTTTCGACAGAATTCGTTTCGTTTTTCGAGTATCGAAAAATCACATGTCAACAGTGATAGTGACGATGGCATAGGTGTATCGAATGCTTGTAAAACTTTTTCTTAAATTTTAAACTCATTCAATATAAAATGACTACTATTGTTTTGATTGTTTTTGGCAACGGTAAATAAAGTTGTACATTTTTTAAGCAAGTGCTATCTGTTTTGAATAATTTTAATCACAAGGTCTCTTGGAACGTTAGCGAAGAGCGATACAACTTCATTTTCCAAGGAAATTAAAGGATCGATATCTGGGTAGAGTTACGACTGCTATTTCTTTATGTAAGATCCAATTATTTCTCAAAATAAGATGAAAACATAGAATAAAAAAACTTGCATCGTAGGTTTCGTTTTTGAGAAAAATACATTTGAAAATGAATTTAGTACAGATGCATCTAATCGATGCATGGTGTTACGAATTTCATTATAGACGATTACCGTGATTGTTTTCGTACAGGATACAATGTCAGGCATTATTTACCATCAAACTCATCTCCACTAAATTGTTGTTAAGGTTTGCGAACGAGTACGATGAATACGACACCGCCAATGGAAAAATCGTGTCTGTATACCGATCGTTGGTCTATCGTATCGTGTCTTTTGTTCGATAGGAACTGACAGTTACTGTCGATTGCATAAACGATAGACCTGATACCAGACAGTGCCTGACATTGTACTCTATACAAAACAATCATAGTAGCCGTCTGTACCGAAATCTATAGCACCACAGTCATCAGTTGGATGCGCGCGCGCTAGATTGATCTTCGAATGCATTTATCGCGTAAACGTCACTTCCGATGCAATACATTTGTTCTACATTTTCGTCTTACTTTAAGCCATGGAATCCATTTGCGGACCATTTGCAACATTTTTATCCTTCTTTCCGCCGTTACGCGCGAAAAGAAGAACTCGCGTTCGGTTTCACCCTCCAAGGAACCATGTTCACGGTGACGCGTTAGAAGCGACTTGTGTATTCCAAAACAGTCAATTTTCGTTCTGGAAAATTTCACGCTGGTCTCTGTAAACGTAACGAAAAAAGCAAGAAGGGGAACGCAATTTTAACAAGGACGATAAACACGCGAGTGACTCGCAGGGCCCGGGCAGGTGACTATGAGGGTGCAGTTCGTATAGAAACACCTTGCGAGTAGGGTAGATAGGCTCTTTTATTTATTTTTTTTTTTTTTATTCAGACTCTCCTCGTTGCATACTTTCCCTCCAGAGGTTCGTTCATCAGTTTTTCCCGTTCCATTTCCTGCGGCTACCCCCACCGGGAGTTCTGCTCCCGCTGCGAAACCACGCAGCAAGTAGTCGGTGGTACGATCAGTGTCGGACCGACCGGCAACGTGTGTAGGTGGTGAAGTCCACGATCATTCTCGCGGTTTATTTCGAACGCCCAGTTACACGAGACGAAACCGGATAACTAAAGCGGCTATCGAATGGAATTCTGGTTGTTCCACCGTCGAACGATACCGCGGGAGAAAAAGGACTGAGGTGAGTGAACATCATCCAAGTGAAACACGTGTTGACGATTCCCCCTGTTGAATCGCCAGCCACGCTCACGTTCCAGTTATTAATCCGTTTATATTGTTTTACTACCCGCCGAATCTCTCCTCACCGCTCGGTGCTCGTAAGTTCACGGTTTATTTTCCTTCTTTTTCTTTTTTCTTTCACGACGACAACGACACACGCCGCGGACCTGCTTCCATTTTATTCTCGATCTTGCCTCGCAAATTTCAACCGAACGTGCCGCGAAACTCGTCCGCGTGCAATTTCATCCGGCGGATTGTCTTCGATTCGCGGCACGGAATGAATCGTAGGTAGACCCGGAAACGTATTCATGGGATAAAAACGGTCGCGAATGATGGAAGGTAAATGTCGTCGTTGTGTAATACGCGCAACTTTTTCTCACCAGTTGATTTTCTTTATGCTCGTCGTAATTCAACGCGAGAGAGTCGTTCCATTCCACAAACACGAGCGCGTGCGAAAATGTGATTTAAAATATTTCAATTAGTAGAAGAATACCGTACGGTATTCCTATCAACAAGTACGGTTGTTAGTTTGATCGTAGAATTATAGAATTATACATGGCGATTGCCTGCCAGAGATTATCAATCTTGTTAATAAGCTTAATGTCGCATTCTAGCACCTGAACATCGTTATCTAGCCAGTAGTTTTCGAATGTGTATGAGAGCTACAGGAGGTACCTTGTTCCTGCTATCGCGTTCATCTTCCGACGTCACGAGTAATTACTACGAGCAAATTTTAATAATGTACGATTAAACAGTGATTAATGGGACGATAGCTTTGTCTGTGACTATGTTAAATCGTGAAAGACACTTCTAATAGTGTTACGTTGTATTTTACGAAAACATTTAAACCTTTTCAGTAATTCTCGAACACACTTGTAAAATATGTCACCAAAAAGTGTATGTTACAATTACAACAAACTTCCGAATCCTTTGAACCTACTTTAGTTTTTTAACAATGTACCGAAACACGAATAATATTTTTTTATAGTTATATGTATGTCCACATTCTGTAATAATTATGTTTCGTTTTATCGTACGGTAATGTAGTTCAGTTTCTATTTGTAGTTGCAATATTGAAAGAAATTCCTGCTGTTGTTAACGATTGTTTCACTGCAACAATCAACGAAAATTTATAAAAAATCTTTATTCGAGATGGACGTACTTGTTCTATTTACAACTCAGACACGCGACATCGTTTTTAAAATTTTACGAAACTCGACAAGGATACATTTTCTGTTTCATTTACGAATCGGGGGGAATTCAATAATTCAATGGAATTCTAAGGTTTGTGGTTAATTATGTTTAACACTCGCTCGAGAAAATTTCAAGATGCATCGAGGTAGAGGTAATTTCCGATTTATGATAATGATCTTTCAAATCATTGTGGAATATCGTGAGATAACACAGGTTTGATAATACTGAATGAGAATATTCAATTTCGAAATAGAACTATTAAAGTATTTTTTATAACTACGGAATTAGAATTGAGGCATAATCAAATTTTAACCAATATTGTAAAAAGTGTGATATTGTATTACGACATCTCAAATTGAAACGTTTGAAAATGTTATGAAACTATTCTTTGTTAGAAAGAAAGGTTTTCTAAGATTATTGAGAAATATAGTTGCAATATTTTAACACTTTCTTCGACCGAAATGTAGAAGAGAGAATAAAGAATAGTAAGAAGAAAAAAGAATGAAAATTAATGCTATTTAATGCTAATTAATACTAATGTGTTATTTTTATATAACATACAAATTTTATACAGTGTGGTATACGTATTCAAGTTAGATTACAATTTTAATAGAGTAGACGTCCTTTCAATGAAAGTTAACGTTGGTACAATAAAATCAGCTCGAATGTTGAATGTGAATTTTTGGAGCGCACGGAAACAGATGTAAAATATATGATATAATAACTGTTTATATTATGGATACGTATCGTTAATTTTTATTTCTACAAGTGTGGTAACTCAGAACAGTGCTAACTTTATTGGGTGTGGCATTAGGTCTTTCAAACTGTTTTGAAATTAAAGGTATAATGCCATAAAGTGATTGACTGGTATGTTGTATGTTTATAAACATTTGGTAGCTTTGAAAAGCGTCGAATACCAATCCTTGCGCTATTTCTATATCTGCAAATCAACAATTTGCGTACTTCACAAGTTCGCAATTTTTGTTTAAGCAAATTTTTCTAGGTCTTATCATTTTCTATATATTATGGGAAATGTGTTTTTTTCCCTCTAAACTTTGAGAGCTTATTTCATCCCCTAGATATGGATAATAGCGAATAAAAAAAAATACGTGTCAAATATTTTTCTAAGAACTATATTATATGTAAGTTTCATTAAAATCGGCGTTTTACACTTAAATGATGTACCTTGCCAGTCTGCCAAGTAGCTGCCATTCTTGTGCAGAAATAATTAACCCCGAACGAATCTTTGGGAAACACTTTATTCGTTTGTGAAGTTTCCATTCTGCTTATTTCTTTCGAAATCCCAGCAGAAAATAAACTTTTACGCTTTGCACGCAAATTCTTTTAATTTTTTAAACTATCGTTCCTATTCTTTCGCTTCGTTTACACAAAATGTGTAAACCAATTGTTCCTTTTCGATAGAATTCTATCTTGTTTGTGCGTATACATTTACTGGAATGGTTTGTCAAATTTGAAAGAAAAAATGTTAAAACTAAGGAATATTTTTTCATTCACTTTCGACGAGAGATTGGAAAAAATTAATTATCAGAATTTCTTATCGATGTAAGTCCATCAGAGTTTGTATGTAACTCAGTAATGTACTGTGTTTCAGTCAAATGAGTTACTTGGGATAATTAACAACTTCGTTACATGGCAAACAGCAGTTTCGCATGTCACGATTTGCTTTCGCAACTTGTAAATTGACCATGGGGTGCCTCTGGAAATTTCACCCTCAAGCAACTGTGGGTTCAATACTCGGCTACCCCTTGTTTCTGTTCTCAAAGTAATTTTCCTCGATGCATTTCGTGAACTCTGCCTACGCTTCAGCGGCTACAATACGTTCCTAGAGGTGAAATTTTTCGATGCGAAAAATGTTAAAATAAAGTAAGAAAATTACGTGTCCCCGAGAGGACAACGTATTTTCTTTTCCATTAGCGTGTTCGCGATAAACTTTACAAATTGAGGAATCGCTTCGTATTAGATAATTGTTTGAACTTTTAAAGGTAGTTGGGTTAAATTTTTAAATATCATTCTTGCGGACAAAGTAAATGGAAGAATATTTAAAAGATTTCTGTTTACATTTTTCATATAAATCGATTATTCTAAGTAATGGAAATCGAAATTATAATTTAGACAATAGTAGTACTTGTAACTCGATCGAATCACTCATTAAGAAGTAATAAAATGAATCTATAAATATTTTTTACGTCATAAAATAAAGAATATTGTCTAAATTAGGGCTTGCAATTAGTAAAGCTGTACATTTACCGATAATTTACATTTTTTTCGAGAAATGTGCTCATTTTTTCATTACAGATGTGATCTAAATTGAGAAAATTCCTTTTTTATTTTTTCAATTTTAATTATCTACTAATACTCGACAAGCGTTTTTCCCTTCGGCTACTTATTTATGTTTACCGTGTTTTTGACCAATGTGAACAGCATTTTTGAAGTAAACACGAATTATAAGCATCCTAATGTCTACAGAAAAATTTTTAAAAGGTAAGATTCTATATGTAATTTAACACGTAACTAGCTGCTCCGTGCAACAGTTGAGATCGATAATAGTTGTCATAGAATGGCATTGACACCTTTCCGTTCGTTTCATAATCAATTCCGCCCAAATTGCCATGAATTTCCAGAATAGAGAGAAAGCCATTTCAATCTGGGATAGCGGTACTGGTAACTTTTTCAAAGGATTCTCAGTTCTGTCCGAACTTACTGTACTCTCGTACGCACAATTCTGATTAAACTTGGTTTGCTGAAACGGAATCATTATATCACGTCCTTCACGAATTGGTGATTTCTGATTATACAGTTATCTAAAAAATGATGAATTGTATGTTTCAGAATTATAAAAATAACGCACGCAAAAGAAAGATTAATTTAAAGTAATAATTTTTGCTCGAAATAAGCAGTAGGTTATGAAAACGATACAAGAAGGATGTATTCAATGTAAAAATATACTACAGTTGTTAAACTCGGACAATCAGTATATTAATAGAAAAAGATGTTTTACATGCCCAGATTTGTGTACATTCATAACCCTATCGAGAGATAGAAGTGGAGACATATTGGAAAATCGTACAATTGTATCTTGAAGTCTCGTTTTCTTCGTGCTCATATTCCTCCTCGACTCTTATACAATTGTGTTCCATTTAACGTTTGAAGATGGAATTTAAATGGTATCATACTTTAAAGCGATTACAGTTTTCCATCTGAAAGATTAATTTCGATATTAAAATAAATATAAATTATATTTAAAATACACGGTCGTTAAAAAATATAAAACTTTCGGAAAATTGAACGGTAAGATGCATTTTTCGATCGTTGTTACTCCCATGGCTGAGTATAATTTTAGAAGTTTTAATGAATCTTTAAACGTGACAATGTCTCTCAATGGCCGTTACGTTTGAAATAAAAACACTACTTTATTATTTGTTGCAATACGTTTTACGTTTTTCCTGTTTCTTTCTCACATCAAAACGTGTCCTCTAAGACACTAATAATGTTTTAATGCGAAACGTTACTTTTTTATGTCACGGACGCGCATTAATCTTAAATCTCTTTTATTCGATATTTTATGTTCGTACACATGTGAAAATGGATGCCAAGTAGAAACTGTAAATCTGTTATTACACCCTTAACAGGCTGAGCACCGTACTGCATTTTATGTATCATGCTTGAAAGCATGAGTGAGCTTTTCTTCTTATCCATCCCGAGAAACCGTAAAGACTCTTTATGTCGACTTTAGACTACCCCAGACATTCCTTGAATGATAATCAGTAAAAACGATGAAATGCACTACGGTATTGTACGAGAGAACGAGATTTAAAATCTGAATAAATTTCAGTAATCGTCTTCCACGTACCGAAAGTGAAAAAAGATTTCTCGTTTAATAAATAATATAATACCTCAACTATGATTTAACAAATACTCGATACAACGGACTCTCGAAAGCACAGACACAACGAGAGATGGTCGATTAATAATACGCAAAGAAACGAATTGGAAATATTGAAAAAGATTATTTTTCATTCACCGTATAAAACACTATATTTTATTGGGCACGGTTTGATTAATGCATCGATAAATAGAGAGTTCTGAGAAATTTGGCATTCGTTCAACAGGATCAATTATTACTCTTAAATCAATGGTATTCATTAACGAGGCGTTTGTAATTTATTTTAGTCGGAAACAATCTTTCGGGGCTTAGTTTAGAACAGAACTACTATGAAATGTCTTCAAACAACGCGTTTTATAACGTTATGAATCATTTGTTTAAGAATATTTTTGTCGTCGCTCGGTAACGAATTTTGGCACACGTCGTGTCCCTTTGAGCGCGATGGGTGTGTATGAGAATTTCATGTATACTCCTCGTTTGATCTCCACACATACCATACATTATTCATTTACGGCTGTTATAAGTCATTCGAAAATCCTCGTGCCATCCTCGAGAGGGGCATTCGACGATTGAAACGTATTGTTTAATACAGTTGTTCGATGAACCGTTTTAGCAATCAAAATAGCTTGGATACGGTGATAATTTAATTTATTATTGTCCTTTTTTTTATATATTGATAAGAATACAAGAGATTCAATGTTTACATACACGAGGGTTACCGTTTTACTACATTCGTCTTTCTGTTCGTCTCTTTTGCGTCTCGTTTATCATTAGTAGTTCAATTTTGCTAGTCATTTTCGATTTACATCGTTAGATTGGTTATCGAGACACCTGTATCGCGCTTCATTAATTACAAGTAACGTAGTTAAAATTAATCTTGATCAGTTTCAACGTCATCCTCCTTACTCGAAACGCGATAAATTATAATCTATTGCAGAAGAAGCTATAGATAACTTAACTATTGGGTTGTTCGGAAAGTCATTTCGTTTCTGTTTTTTTTTGGTGAAAATGAAACACGATTTTTTTAGAGTGTATAAACATTTTATTAAATTATATATTCTCCATTTTGGAAAACGAAATTACTTTCCGAACAATCTAATATTATATTACTATATTATTTTATCATAAGTTGTGTGTAACTCAATTGCGGTATTGAATTAAACGAAACTATGATTGTTAGTCTTTCATTAACGCATACTTTGCGTCTTTCTTTGATTACAAATGAAATTCTTACAGTTACAAGTGCCATTTAAATAAACAACAGCACGTTCATCGATGCTGGTGTTATTCTTCTTAGATTACATATCTACGGAAATTGTTAAAAAGTATACCGAGTCAATTAGATTGTTACGCGAGAAATATTTATTTTATTCTACATTACGATCCATTACATAACGAAGGCGGAGCTCGAGACAGCGAAAAAAGAACGAAGAGAAAGAGTAGTAGAATATCGTAAGGAAACTAACTCACACTTCTATCTACTTGATTAATTTCTACTGATTTCTACTTTACTTACTCGTACTTTTTAATAAATATCTTGAAACACATTGATCGCGAGAACTAAGTTACGCCAGGGGGAGGGGGTAGAATTGAATGAAATTGAAAATAATAAAGTACGCAAAAACGAATTCTTTAAGATTTTCTCGAAGTCTTCGGTTTCAATTTCATCAATTGAAAAAAAAGAATTCTTGTTCTCAACCCGAGGGGAAACATCGTCGCGTGTCTGCTCGAGTGAAAAATCTTCGTTTCTTTCTTTTTTTTTTTTAAATGGGATCCTGACATCCTGCGATATCACGGTTCAAATTTTTGCGGTCATTTTCAAGCACCGGTACTCTGAATTTTCTCACGAATGTCCGTGCCAGCCAACGAAGCCGGGAAACGTCTGTGTTTATTCGAGGAGAGCTCCCCGGCTTTTGGCCATTGTATTTATACCGTCCAACCAAAACAGACGCACTGCATACATCAACCTTTAAACACAGCAGTTTGAAAAATAAGAGAGTGCGAGAGAAGTCTGGTTAATGTTATCAAAATTACGAATAATTTCGTGTAGTTATCGATCCCGATGGACACGTGAGTGTTGGTTTCTCGGTTTTCGTGGTTTCTCTTCGATTTTCATGGGGTTATTCGAAGTGACGCAAAACTTCGTGCTCTTAACGATCTCTTTTATCGACTGTTTTTCTTATCGAGCGATCCGCAACCAAAATAATTTACATTTTGAAATCAGAAACGCTTCAGACCGAAGTAAATCCGTACTTTGTCTTTATTTCAAACAATTGAGTATAAATTTTAACGATGATGCCTACTGAAAAGTCCGAATCCATGTATCACGATCGCGGAGACGTTTTGTACATCTCGTCGATTATACGTAAAAATTTCTTTCTTGGATACACTACCGCTGAAAAGTATTCGATCGTTTGCTGTATGTATATACCCTTGATGAAAGAGTAAAAATTTATTTATTATTTTAATGAAGTCAATAATACACGTAATTGTACTCGTATTTTCGTATCAGCAAATATTTGTGTATAAAAATATGTTCAAGTTTACAGATGCGGCTATATTTTTGTAGTAAATAAAAATAAATGTTTATTGTATCCGACGCGTAAGCAAATACTTTCTAGCGGCAGTTCTATGTTCGACACAATAGCGTATAGTTATTGAAAGTTTTCAGTAACAACGATTCTCGATACCGCGATAAATAATAATTGAAATTTTTTACTTGAATTATTTCTCTTCCAAATGTTAGCTTTGGTGTGCAAATAAACAGCAAGATGTAAGTGGTTACATTTCTTCGTTAATGTATACGTACATATTGAACACACTGTGAACATTTCGTCTTTGTGTGCTCAATGTGTCCGTGCTCACCTCAAAAGCTCTACAGAACCCCATGAGCTAGGGATTAGGTTTGTTCCTTGTGTCCGCATTGATTCATGCGACATCGTTTCAAATCGTTATCTATCTTCTATATAGGAGGTCTTACACGAAAATTCGAAACTCTATTCCGTAATATAGAGAGCTATCAATTAACACAATGGCTGTAATTGTTCATCGATGGAATTAGGGGACTGGAGACTATATACTCGGTCAACCTTGAAACTTGGGAGAGATTGGGGAGTAGTAGACAACCCTGTCAACTTATTCAGTTGATTTTCATGGTATCATAGTGACACCACGAGTATCACTTCCGGTCAAGTTGTGCAATTTGCAATTTGTGAGAGCTTTTTGAATTTTGTGGACAACCTCAACAGTCAACTGATGTTTCGCACAATGGTGATTTAGCGACACAATTACAAATGTGTTGCTTCTTTTAAGAAAAGTTAGCAATGTGTTACTTCTTTTAAGAAAAGTTAGCAATGTGTTGCTTCTTCGCAAAAGAGCGTTTAGTTCTAGAATGTTCATGGATTGATGGATAAGATTCATCCGGTAAATTTATTTTTCGTTAGATGCAACGTATGCGTGGCTGAAAATTAATTCTAATTTACCATTTATCAAAGTTTAGTTATTCGGTTAATTCTGAATACCAATGCCAACTTGGGTATTTATACTTTCAGTGCAAAAGGAATAATTTCGAGGTACAATGATGCATTTTACGGTACATCTTTTTACGAGTCACGATGAAAATGATAAAAAGTCTTGAAAATTATTCGTACAAAGATATTTTTTTATACAAATAAATAAATGTATCGAAACGAAAGGCAAAATTTGCCATTCATGCTTACAGTTCTTTCCAGATTAATTGATTCTCAAATTTGTTATATACCGAAACAATAAAATAGAACTTTTTGCTACAAAGTACCAAATAAAATCCATGTTAGACTACAAACTGTATTTTAACTGTACTCTGCTTTTTTTGCACAATTTTCGGTATATATTGTCCCTTTATCCTATACACGTGGACACCTTTACACGCACATATATGTAATACATGTGATAAATGAAGGGAATGGAATAAAGATAAAAATTGATTTTGCCAACGCTGATACGTACAAAATTCTTCGCGCAATAAGGCTCGTTTAGGGGGAGCGTTATTCAAACGTGATACGTACGATAAGAACTCGACAAAGATACAAGTTTAATCAGCAGAAACGTGCCGCGCGCCACGCAATTGTCGTAGGTCGTCGAGAAATTATTTAAAAATACATCGTCGACGTGAAACTATTTCTGTACAAGACTGGCCGGCCGGTCGTACGAGTTCGAGACTCATCGTTTTGGGTTGGGCTGACTTTACGCACGCGAACTGCACTGACACGTGTCGACGTTCTACTCGGTGTCAATCGCCTATTAATGTCGCCCTATCGTCTCAATTTACCAGGGAGTTACGTGGATCGATTTATCGGTAACGTTGGAGGTACCTGTCCGTCACCGACAGAATTCGTGATCCGTTTTACGAATTTTATTTAAAATTGAATCAGGCTCTTTAAAGTTATTATTTTTTTCTCGGCGAACGCAATCGTTGATGTATCAGAATCATCGCACAGGAGAGTTCGTGGTTAGTTTGAAAACTAATAAAATCATTGAGAACGGCACGTTGCGACTGGAACGATAGTTCTTGGAACCATTAAGAGTGGAAACAAATAAATAAAAATAAAAGACACAAGAAGTAAACTAAATTGCTTTATTAGACTTTTCTTAGCGTTTATCGATCCCATTCGATAAGCACCAAGAATTCGTTCACTCTTTCGTTGAAATTCTTTCGTCGTTGAATCTGTTTTAAAGAACTTATATTTTTGTACTATTTCCGTCTTTAATAACTCGACGGAGCAATGTTGGAGCAATGTTTCACCCAAATTCTGAAATTTCTCTCTCTTAAATCAATACAGTTTTAGTTTCGAAAAAAAAAAAAAACGTAAGACGATACCTATCAAGCAACTATTATTTACTATATTACTTGTACAAGTTTCAGCAACTCCGTACAAGTAAATATTGCCCGAACGTGTTAAGCATCATTATCAATGTACAGTTTATGATTATGACTTACAAAGTTTTAAAATTACGCGTGACGTCTTCACCGAGAGATTATTATTCTTTCTACTAATTTTACATCGCGTCAACAATCGTGCTTCTTAGCTCGCGCGTTATTCTTGCATTTATTTATTTTTTTTTTATTCTCGCTTTTTCATCGTCTTACGAACACTGTTCGTATCGAGATCCTCCTATCGTACGTCAATCTCAATTACGACGAGCAAAAATTTCACAATACAGAAACTGAATAATATGAATCTCACAAGTTAAATACGTTTTGTTTCTGTTACCGCCGAATCGATGTTCAACTAGTTCGACGACCCATGAGTATCTAAAACTATCTCGAAGTTCGAATAGCGATGACTGGTCTTACTGTCTGGCCAGTGGATACTTTTCTACTACAAAGGATTCAGAATCTTGGCCAAGAATAATTCATTGTACAGATAGAACATCGATAGTTACAGTCGTTCTATCAGCAACAACAACGGTTGCGTCAATCAATCATTGTTTTCGTTAATGCGAACTCAGTCACGAGCAAACAAACCTTTAGATTTTCACCCGATTCTATTCCCAACCGACGTCCGCGTATTTCTATTTGTTTTCGGCGCCGCAAAGCAAAAATAGCGTAGGTGAAGATTTAGGAAGGTTGTACGTTCGTTATGCGCGGGTGTATTTGACAGTAAGACTCGTAAACTTCCCAGCCTTCAAGACGATCAATCATCGACAGAGAGAGACGAGTGCGTTACGATGACGATAAATCGATGGACATTTCGTTTCGAACATCGTCGCTTCTGTGCCGTACACCTCGCCACTTTACTTAAGCTGTCGACCTAAAAACTTCTAGCTTTCTTCGCTCCCTTTTGTTGCTGTTTTCTGGTTACCACCTCTTCGACCAAACGAGAATAAGAAAAATTCAGAGAGCGGAATACGAATAATTTATTACTAAGGAAACATTAGGGAATGGTTGCTGCGTTTAAAATATCGAAACATCGACACGTATGCATTATTAAAGAATAATAGTGGAATTTTAAGTAAGCTTCTTTATTTATTCAGCGTTCCGACTGGTAGCTATTTTAATAACATAAAATTCTACACCTACGAAATAAAACAAAAGGAGTTAATAATTCTTGTAAGATAAAGTGGCGCGAACTATCGTGATAATAACGTATCAAGTATATGAAATTATTTTTAAATTTTCATTTCTGTTTTAATTGTACAAAAAGAAACTAAGCGTTCGAGTGTGATTTTTTAAGGTTGAAAAAGTTCAAAACGTTAACGTTTTTCTTTACATGTCGACGAATACAAAATTCGAAGGTGTCTGTATGTAAATTATAAAGAACAGGATAGAAATTAGAACAAATAATAATAAATGTATAAGTGGAGTTGGAAAAGAAACAAACAGCACAGATGAATTAATACGATAATGAAAACACGTACAATGTGATTCAGATACATTAACTACCATCGAATCGATCGAGAATTATTTATACACAATTCGCATTATGCTTGCAATTAATGTTTCACCCCGTTGCAGAATATATTGATGCGCATAAACGAGGAAACGATGCACAGACCCAATAAAGAGAGAAATAATTGTACAATATACAACGGTGGATATATTCGATGAATGATATTTATTGTTCGAGTTGCTTCAAAAATTCTTTCCCTAGGAGGAGGGTTGAAATTTTACGAGCTCGAACGTTAAATAAATGGGAAAGCTTGTTTAAGACTTCATTCTCAGCCTCTATTTATTTGTGTTATCAACAAAGATACCGTGTAGTGTGTGCACTTTACTTTCGTTCTTTCGAAGAGGGTGATTGTACAAATCTTTCGTTCGATTCTCGTGTTTGGAAGCGGAATGAAAAACACAACGATAAAAGATAATAATGCGTATTAAAATTTCAACGGGTATAATATTTATTTTATCGTGTTGGAGGTTTCCCTGCGTTACGATTTTTACGAAAATTATTTGGCGCACACGTAAAAGGGTGAGAGAAAATAACATTAAGGATCTAACTACTCCCAATTCGAGCTTTTAGCGTTAATTATATGCAGGCAGTATACGGCCTTAATGGCGTTCGTTACTAAGAATTTGGCTAACAATTTCATCGGATAAATCGCGTCTTAAACGTAACGACATTAAGAGAACCGGTCGAAGAAGAGTTTATAATCGTAACAAACGATTCTGATCGCGGGCCAAATAATTATTTCTCTAGTTCTAGTAGGTATTATCACCAGCCCGAAATATTAAATTTACAATCTTCATTTACGAAGAGACGTCGATCGAACAAAGCAAATGGCCACATTTCTTACAATCCGGTTCCGTTTTTACAAAAATTGAACAGAATAAGAAACAATGATTCGCGAGAAAGAAAACGATGGAAAGTCGTTACCGAATAATTACTTTAAAAGGTAACGAAAGGAATTCACGGATCGTGCGTGTGCAATTCACGATCAATTCACGTGATCGTACCTCAAGGAAATTAAACGCAGATTGCCCTACTTTTTTCAAATTATTCGAAAGTGTTCAAGCGCATCGTACGTTAAAACTGTTCGGACGGTATTTCAAATTACGTTGCACAATTCTCGATTCTCAATTTTCACTGAAATGGATTTTCGATAATAGCATTTTTTTTTTTGTCGAAGATATTTAACAAACGCTTTTGTTTCGTTTACACGCACCATCCGCGTTATTACGGTTTCGGAACATCGAATATTCCGATTGCGTTTCGTCGAAATACACGAATCCCGATCGATTTTGAACATTTTAAATGAAACGGAGTTGTATATATTCGCGGTCTGCGAATAGATTCTTCGAGTTGCGATTTCTTCGAGTGAACGCTCGTTCCGCGTATCGTATCGTCGAATACCACTTTCTTGAAAAGAGCTTGGTGAAGGATCACGTGTTTCAACATTTTTGTTCACTTTCGTCGACAAAAAATGAGAATGTAGACCGTACTCCGGTTGTACGGTTCGTTACGGGACACCGTGTATTTCGTAGCGACGAGAAGCCGAATAAAGGGCAGGAAACGACGGTATGGCGCGGAAAAAAGGCAGCAATACTCGAAAATAGCAACGGTGGGCGTCGACTATATGGTCCGACAGCGGCACACATTGGCTTTATCAGCATTTATAACTCCATGCGCAGTTCGTGCAGCTGTGGCTGCGGTTAAATAAACTGCGTGCAACGGCGTGTTCTGCGCTTGTAAACGAATAAAACAATGGCGAGTGCATTGACGTCATCGCGCAATAAAAAACGATGAACATCGATAACGTCGAACGCTCGACTTTTACGTATCGTTAACGCTTTCAGACGGAATGGCTTGCGTACGTGTGGCCTGTAATCTTAGTCCAGGCTGTCGATGCACGCCGCTTTTTCGCTTTGTGTCGTTCTTTTTTCGTTCAGGGCAGATATTGCTATCGACCGAAACATTCTTGGTAACCGTGGATCTCCGCGATCCGCACCGAGCTGGAAAGGAGAAGAATGTAAAATAATTCCTAGCCATATTCGAAATACGATGTTGGATAATAATTTACGAATATTTGCACCTCGTGGATTATTACGTTTTTGGTATACATTGTACGGAATAGACTCCCGAGTATTGTGTTTTAAACCGAAACTCACGGTAACCGATTCGAAGTGCAGTTCACTCGAAACTGCAACCTGGATAATATATTATCTGTAGACCAAGGTCGATCGATGAGGTTTCTAAAGAATACTTTACAAATATTTGCACCTCGTGAATTATTGCGATTTTGAAATACATCGTACGGAATAGTGTCCCGAGTATTTCGTGTTTTAAACTGAAACTCACTGCAACCGATTCGAAGTGCAGTTCACTCGAAACTGCAACCTGGATAATATATTATCTGTAGACCAAGGTCGATCGATGAGGAAACACTTTTACAAAGGATGATTTACAAATATTTGCACCTCGTGGATTATTGCGATTTTGAAATACATCGTACAGAATAGAGTCCCGAGTATCGTGTGTTTCAAACCGAAACTCACGGCAACCGATTCGAAGTGCAGTTTACTCGAAACTGCATCCTGGATAATATATTATCTCTGGGCCAAGGTCGATCGATAAGGAAATACTTTTGTAAAGAATTACCGAATGTGACTATATCACATATATGATCGGTTCGATCATCTTCAAAATATGATATGCATACATAGTCGTTCTATTTTAAAGCATTTGCCTTCGAATGCCTTCGAACGCGTTCGAAGATTTTATTGACCCTTTGCCGCCACGCAATATACTCTGCGCTGACAGGTAGTTGGCGTTTAATATCCCTGTTATATCGGTTGCGATCGTTTATACCTGCGTAAAGTGTCAGCGAAATACCTAACTATTATTTGCGCGGATCCTCGTAAGGATCGTGAATTTATTTAAGTTTCACGATCGAGTAGAACAACGTACCGACAGATCGCCGGCGAACCTAATAGAGCTCCTAGCGGCCAGAACACTTTACGACGAATGTACGATAACGCAGCGTTAGGTTACTTACAAGTATAATATTACGAGGTCGTTGGTAAACTAGGGCAAAGTGTATAACGAAATCAAGGACAATAGGAAAGGTATTAATGTGTTCCACTTCGAATACGTTTTTCGATAAATAAATAATGTTATTGCCGTGTTGCGATCTACGTAACGTGTGTTTGAACTTCCAATTCTAATTCTACGTCAGTGCACGGTAAATGTGGAACAAGGACATTACTTCCGTTCGTGTTGATTATTGCCGCGACGATCGTGCGTTCCAACCCTTTGAAGTAAAAATTTATCAAATAAATATCATAATATGAATAATCGCGAGCAAGTGTAATCGCGTTGACGGGGAATTTTGTTTACTTTCACGTGTCTTACGAAATCAAAGGCTTTTCCAAGTTTACGTGCCTTTTATTGTATATTTTCTTCCTTCTTTACGAATGCAACATAAACAATGTTCCTCGAAAGTATCACGTCGCTCTTGGTTTCCACTGTAACGAAACACGAGACAGATGTTTCGTGAAATTTTGTCGTTGTCTGACAATCGCATAACCACACTACTTATAGACACGTCCACGACGATAAACTTCGATGAGTGGTAGACACACGTAATTAGATTCGCGTCGATTCGGAGTCAGTGCCACAGTTTAAATTCTACGTCGTTGATCGGACATTTTTATCAAACTTTCATGCCGTACGTTCAAACTGAACGCGTCACATGCCGCGATCGAAGTTTGTTGAACGTTCGAGCAAATTTATAAGTAGCAATGAAGTGAACTGACACGTAATATCGTGTACAATAAATATAACCGAGCCAGTTTGAAACGTTGCTTTATTTTTAGATTGTTAGCTTTTCTTAGCCAGTGTCAGTCAAACTAGAATCTTCCACAATGCCATTGAATCGATGAACCGCAAACTGTGTCGTACCGTTACATTGTGATTGTAATTTCGGTTTGCAAATATACTTGCGAAATTAACGAAAGCTACGCACTGCAAATCGAATGAAATTAGTTCGTTGAAAAAAGTTGCTCGCTACTGCCGTGAAATGAATTTCACTTCATTCAATTTCTGGGTGAAAACCCGTATCCATTAGCGCGGTATGAAAGGAAAAAATGGTACGAGTTTCGCGAACTAGGCCAAATGCCGATAATACCGCAGCTCGATGGGGTCTTTTATATTCTTGTCTCCTCCATACTAGACCTATATACTTCCCAGCAATTGCTTTATTAATGAAATTATTTACCACTTCTGTCAAGCACTGTCACTCGAATAGCGCCAAGGAATGTTCTAATCAAGTTTTACGTGTACAAAGTACTTCTATATTTTAATTAAACCTCATTTCAGTAAACTAACCGTACTTACCGTACAACGTGGAACATGAAATACTTCTTCTCGAACGATTGCATTCTGGTAATTTAAGTTCAATTGGCTAACTTTCCTTTCTTACCTGTTCGATAAATTTGAAACAGTCCGCACTCAAATCCACGTTTATAGTTATAACGTTAGCGTCTCTTATTGAGGAATACTTCGAGCGTTTGTATATATTAATTAGCTTAATTTTAAATCAATTTCTAACAACTTTAATTTGAATAGTTGCTCTGTTTCGGTAGAGTAATAAAGCGATTCCAATTTATTCATTGACAATACGAACGAAATTCAATTTATTTGTAAACGTTTTTGTCCTTGCAAGGTCATCTTTCGACAATTCTTTAAACAATTGGTCTAAAATACATACGTAAGAATATCACGAACACGAATCAAAATATCTAGCAACAAAAATAAGACGTGAAAATATTTTCTTTTCCACATATTTTGGTTCGTGTTCTCAACATTATGTACCTGTGTATTCGTTTTAGATCATTTATTGAATAAAAATACATAATTCGATTGTAATTATTGGTGTTAGGTACATTAAATACGTTACAAACAAGAGAAACAGATTCAGTGATTACATTAATTAAAATCACCGCTTTAGATTATGTATTTTTTAAAATATACGACGGCTGTACAATTATTTTTTTTGCCAATTCGCTATTGCTATATTTAAAAACTGTTAAGGGAAACTTTAGAAAAATAGTCGCAAACCATCGACCTAAAAACGCATTTGGGTATACTTAAAATACCGTAAAATTTGACAGTCCTTGCACCAGTTGACGACCATAAGTTGGAAAGCACCAGTCAACCATCCAGAATTCTTGTCTGGTTTTCTTCCAATATTTTTCTCTCTTTCTTGATCTTCTCACTCGTATTTCTCTGTCCTTAATCTTTCGATAGATATACCTTACATTTCTCCCACGATTTCTCACAATTTTTATACTTTCCTAAACAATTAATCTTTTATCGATTACTCCCAGTTTTGTTCTATTGTTCTCTGCCAATTAGAAGCCACGAGAGTTTAGTTTATAAGTAAAGACACAAACTCTGCGAAATCACCTTCCGATTCTTTCTTGACAGTTCGTCCTTAACCATTTACTTTTATAAATCTGTTACACTTGCTCGACAATCATCTATCTTGGTTATTCTCTTCACAAGTTTTGATTACATCGCACTGTGTTAAGTTTTCATAAACCGTGTCATTGTATAATACATTACGTGCAATTTCGTATCTCCTTATTCATCGGTCACACAAAATTTATTTGATCTGTGATAAGTGTCAATTGTTACGTTAGATAAAAAAAATTTGATCCAATCGAGTCGAATTTGACCAAGATACATTTCGTTAAACAGAGCTGAATTTGACACGGAACAGTTAACCGAGAATCTATTTAGGAAGGGGATTAAGCGTAATCTAAACACTCTGAGTGACGTTCTTGTGTATAATAATTCATGTGCGCAGGTTGATCATGAATATCGTTTTTCACGCTCGCGAGTCTCGTAAATTTAGGCTACACGTGTTGCTATGATAAACACATCCATCGACAAGCCGGGGCGTTAAGATACTTTTGGTGATCGTTCGATTGCCGGTAGTATTTTCATTCGCATGATATTACGATCCTTTCGCAGCTAATATTGATATTAAAATTGAAGAAGAGCTCAACGGTTGAAGCATTCTTCGAGGATAATGATTTATCGTCACGATGCACTTTAAAATTGCTCACTTGTCATTGATTAGTTTCTTTAGCGGAAAAATTACAAAGTCATACACAATGTGTACAAATTGAGAGTTCATTTTTTTGTTGTGAAAGAATTTAATTTCTTTCGAATTATGCTTCCCTTCTTTATCGTATAAGCAACTTTTAAATACCTTAAGAAGAAAAAAGGGACCAGGGTGTAATTATTGTGGAACTTATAATACAGTTACTGCGTGCAAGTAGAGAAACTTTTTACCTCGAGTAAATTTTTTCAAAAGAGGATAGAATTTCGATTATCCAATTATACTGTACTGAGTTTGACTTATTTTTAATTTTGTGTGGTTGTAGTTAAATCATATTCTTTTAGTTATTGTTGGGGATTCTTGTGTATGGAGTCAACAATAATTAACATAAGTAAAGGATAGTAAACATTAAGGACTGTGCAATTGCTTCCAAAAGTTATCCATTTGACATCAGCTGAACTTTGCCCTAGTCCTCACTTTTACCTACCATACCCCAAAGCAATCCAACAGGATAAGACTGTATATATAGACCCACGTGTGAATAAATTGGACAATTTAAGTTTAATCTTCAAACTGGATACTTGTGTTTGTTGCTAAACCTTCTTTTACTACGGTTTAACGAAGTGTTACAGTATCTTTCCTTAGTTGAAAAGATTCATCTCTTTAATAATCTTTGGTTGAAATTATTTTTGTTTCAAATATTTATTTTACCAAGTAACGTGTAAAATGTTAGTGTACCGTAAACGTTGCTTTCTTGTATACCTAAACTTATTTATAAATACTCATTCACGTTATTTAATAAAACAGTAACTACAATTCAGTGTCTCGATCAAATATACAACCAGGCACAAAGAGTTATCGATGACTGAACATTAGTTAACTTCTTCAGAGATATTGACACGTGCGGGTACGTTTAATTATTAAAATTCTGGGTAAATATTCATAATTAAATTTCGTAATGATATAATACGAAAACATACTCGTAAGATTTAGAGGTAACATGAATCACTGTCGAGTTAAATTTTCCTTTATTTCAAACAACATACACAACTCAACCTCGGAGGGATTAGAGTTCCATAACACAAACGCTCACGTTTGATCAGTAGTCGATGATTGGATAACGATTATTTATTTGAGCGTCGAAAATGCTGGAAGTTTTTATTGGCCATCCAACTATGATGGATGTTCTCATACTAATAAAACTTATCCTTTCAATTTTATCCGATAACGCAACTTTTAATGAAAATTTTCCATAATAGACTACGGAAGATGTGTATCCCTCTTCTATCATATTACGTGGGACTCGTGATAACGAAATCAATATCGGTCACTTCTTTCAAATGTCTCTGCTTTCATCTGTCTTCTATATTTTCCTTTTTACGAAATCATGTAATAATACATAAATGACAATTTCTATAAGTAGTATTTTTTCCCCCGTTGCGCACCACTACATTTTCCAGATATGGGAAGCTGTTCGGGCGTATTTCTGACATTGATCAAATGTTCATTTTTCTATACACAGGAAAAGAAAGCTCACTGGCGACGTTACGTCAAGCTAACTTTCATTATACGCCCCAGTTGTAAAATAAATATAACTTACGTTGCGCGAAACTAACAATCACACAATAAATAGGAATCGACTCTAATTAATTTCCGTATAAATACTATTCAAATAACAATTAGAGAACTTCGAGTACACAATAGTGTGGCTATGGTATCACAATTATTTTGACGATCGATTATTGTTTTCACGAATTAAAAGAAACCCAATAAATTCACCCATTTTAATTGAAAATTAACATCCTTTTGATCGCGTGTCCTATATCCGCGCATTCCCACTTCTACTAGATTAAGACAAACGTTTGTTTAAAAATCAAAGTCAGTTAGGAAAAAAACTTCAAAGAGACAAAAAATTAAATAGCTCAATTCGCATATAAGTAGTTGTCTATGTTCATTCGTAACGCACGTTTCACTTTCGTAAATAAAGTATCTATTTTAAACAACATTACGCATGTTTCGATAGCTGCTAATAGTTTTTATGGTACGAGTATAATCGAAACTTTGCTCGAGGTCTACATCGAATCGTTCGCACAAAATTAATTTGGCAGATAACGAGGAAGAAATATTTTTCTTTTCCTCTGTCAGCGCACGTTTAAAATATAAAGAATTGCCATTTTTTCCTATATGTTTAACTGTAATTAATATTTCTGTGCTTGAAAATTTGTGCACACCTCGGTATACGTATTTACTGTTAGTCTAAACGAATTAATATTAGATACATCACCTATTGTTTTAATAAGACAGTTTTGTGTGCATAGGTTTCATTGGACTATGCATTAATCGACACGATGTTTGCTAATAGTATTAATATGAATCCAAACACAGGATTAATGCCTCTATTATATTTCTATTATCAATGCAATGTGTTGTACGAGTGCATTGGCGCCAGTAGAAACAGACATTGCGTCTCAGACATAACGTCTCAGACATAGCATGTTCTGTTCTTTGTCTACTCTTGTTTAAATATTACTCGCCATCTTTCTCTTCTGCAAGAATTTAACACATGTTTCCTACTTTTCATTCTAAACATTTTATGAATACGATACTTACGATAATACTACGTATTATTATATAATACAATCTTCTCTGTACTATTACGTATTTATTGCAATGTTCACACCTGTTCATTTGCAATAGTAGGTATTACATTGTTATTTTTGTTTAAAAATTTTAATTTCATTTCTGAGTGTATCAATATCCACGATATTAACCTACATATTGATAAAGTTTATCTGGAGCGTTCCATCAACAGTAAGAGTAACAGGCAGTCTGTATCAGACACGCACTAATAAGTAATAAAATACCATCATAAATTGTTCCACGGACGTGGTGTATCGATTATGGTTCAGAAATTCAAAAATTAATTACTAAAGTGTTACTTCACGTGCCGGTAAATCAACATGCACGTCTGAAAGAAATCACGATGGTACACAAAATAAATTCAATAAATCTTTATGTAAGTCTGCTTTGTTCTCGTTTAAATATAAACCTCGCAGGTCGATCACTTACAATAGTCATTGTATTCTGCGCCAAAATGATCGTGGATTAATTATTCTCGTGATTTTAATTAGCAAGTTGTTTTATTGGGATGCATATTTTACTAGAGTTACGAAACAAAGCAAGATAAATTTTCGATTTACAATGAAACGTCTGCCAGTCGATGTTATCTTGCCAAATTTATATTCTGCCAATGGTCCGCATCGAAGTATTCTAACTCGTACTTCTCTAACTCGTGCGTGAACATCTATATACGCCAGAGACTCTATTTGCTCAGTGTACTGGTATCTCGTAAATATGGAACGATCAATAAATTAATATACAAACAAAATGTAAATTTCCTTCTTGACAATACCAAAGTTGTACTCACCCGTTCTAGTTGATATTCTCATTTCTCTGGGATTTACTACGATTTTGAAATATGCCACAATGATATTCGTTTTTTAACAGATCAGCTACCAGTCGTTTTTATGATCAAGTTTTGAAAATCTGTACTTCTATGTAATTTTCAACATTGAATTTAATAGGGGAAAAATCAATTTGACAGAATATTTTTTGGAAGGTATTTTCGAAACAGCACTTATGCAAAACATTTCACTTTGAAAGTATTACTAATTAATTATAATTAATTATGATTCTTGTTTCTACAAAATATCTATATTTTATCATAAAACCCTTGTAACCTGCAATAAGATGCTCTGATTTAAAAATATCTGTTGTGATAAATTATACTGCACTTCAATTCATATTTTGTGTAAAATGAACAATGTGAACAAATTGAAGTAATTGTTCACCGATTGGTTTGTTATATATTCGTACAATTATATAAAGAAATATGCCTGTTGATGTAAGAGACAGAGAAAAAGTGCAATGTCAATCTGAGACGAACTATTTATTTATTAATTTAAGACCTTTCGACTTGTTAGTTTCGAGTCACGTTTTCTTGTTCTCATTTTCTTTCCTTTTTATCGAATGGTTCTAATATCTTCGTTCTCTATTTATAGATTTACGAGTTAAATCGTCTAAAAGAAATAAACAAATAGCTGGTCCAAGATAAATGTTGTATCTTTTTTCTATTTATATCAAAGAATTCTTCTTTGTTATGTACTCTAGCGTTCTTACTACGAGGAATTATTCAATATTCACTATTTCAAGCTTTATTATTTGCACCCTAAAACTATTTTTTTCATAGTCATAAATTACGAATACTTTATGTTAAACGCACGTATCTAAGAAGAACGAAAATTCATTTTTTAAAATAACTCCCACAAAAATGAAACTTTGATGGCATATTCAAAGGGTAGCGAACGAATAAATTTACAGATTGTCCTATCCGATTACTTTTTCTGAAAATTTTGTCTTGAACATTTCTGAAAGAAATATTTCTAAAAATTTATTTTTACAACGAATAATCCGGCATCGAAAATTACACGAGAGTCCATACATTCAAAACTCCATCTTGAGAACTACTTGTAAAATAGTTTATTTCCACGTGAATAAACTTCTTTAAACTTTTAATTCATCAAAAATTAGTAAAGATCAATAAGTTAAAATGTATCAATATCTTTCGCCTATTTCTCTCATAGTTCTACGTTTAAAATCTTATTACTGTTCGTTACGATCGTTCCAATCAGACGTGGATCTTCGTGTATAATTAATACGGTCACCCGTATTACGCTTGTAAGTTTCAGAACGTGTTATCTGATTCATTTGCTAAAACGTGACTTAACAAAAGGTGGCATTAACCATTACTTTTTGGCAGAAGATTCGATCCGTCACGGCTAGGGAGTGTTCTTTTCTGTTTACTCTCTCCTCTCACGACGCGACGTTGAGAGTTGTCGTTCTTTTGGCACGATAATATGGTAACAACGCGGTCGTGTTCTGCGAATTTCTCTCAACACAAAGGCCGAGAGACAACCTGTGAGCTAAATGACGACGCGCGAAGATCGTAAAGTGCGACGGGAAGTTAGCTGCTAGCTCCTTTCAGACCCCGACGGTATTTCCATTATAATAATTTAGGCTTCGAAATGCTGATGTCATTTTATTTTCAGGCTGTCCTCCATTTAATTTTACAGAATTACTTCGTTTCGTAAATAGGTAACACAGCGTCTTTACAATGTAACTGAACAAAAAGAAAAAAAAAAGAAAAAAACACTTATACATTTCTTAATGTATCATTACCGTACGTTAAAGGAAATTTTGCGAGTCGATTATTGTTTTTAATACGAGTTCAACGCGCATGATACGCATGTTCGAAGATTTGAGCAGAATGTAAATTATTTTTAAATGCAATTGCAGAGACGGAATAATCTGTTACGTGTAGAGTGAAAATATAAATTTTCAGAACAGTGTGACGTATTTATTCTGTATTCGGTTTCTTTCGTATCCCCTGATACCCCATACCGAGCAATATATCTATTACCCAAAAATAGATTACCGATGATGAACCGTTCGATATTGTGTAATATGTCAACGTGACAAGTTCTTGGTCATTTGAGCAATTATTTCTCAACAAAATAACCAAACATGTTTTAAATAATTTCTTAACGATTTTCATCCGAAACCAGGTTCTCTTCAAAAATAGAAAGGCTAATATACTGTCTGGAAAAGATACAAAACACTACTTTATTATTACCTACTATTACCATATTGTATTCAATATAATACACACACACATTTGTATATACATTACATTTTAAATAGAATTTATTCCTAGTTTTACTTCGATATAAAAGTCCTGTTTAGTATGAGAATCTGTAACTTACAGTCTCGTGTCATCACGACAACTATAAGACAGGCCTTGATAAATAACAATAATGAGTACGAATGGCAAAGTGTCTCTAGCTATTAACTGGGCGTATTTCTTGTTGGCCAATCATTGTGTCATGCATTTGAGAACAAAGGGAACGCTTTAAATAAGTTGTTCCATTTCTAAGACGGAGTTTGCGAAAAAGTTCTCTTGTGATCACTGCGCAACTTCCAGATTGTGTAATAGTACATATTTATTTTTCATTTTAAAATTCTCCCTTTGCGACGTACACGACTTTCGAGAATACACAAAACTATTATTCACTTTCTTATGTACATATATATACCTGCTTCGAATATATTAATGCGTTTTATACAAATAAAAATATGCAACGGTATGAATTAATCACGATATTTTGAATTTCTCCTACAGAAAACTATATAACTGTGACGCCACGTAAAAACAGGATTTTGTTCTTGGCATAATACATTAAATTATTTGACTCCTCCAAGTTGACGTTGATGTGTTATAAGCGTGTAGTGAAGGAATGAGGAATGAAATTATGACATGATTCGACAGAAGTATTCTTTCTTGCCAAATGATTTCAGGCAGATGCTGATGACATGTTTCTGCGTGTCGTTTTCAAAATATGAAATACTTAATCTGCAGTATATATTTTCGATTTTTCTCTACCCGAAACAGAATGATCGAGTAGTAAACGATCAATTCGTGTTATATTCTTCAATTGTAACACAGGATATTATTTGTGCAACTGAAATTCATTTGTAACATTAATAGAGTAAATTAAAGAACGTTAACATTTTTCGATGATTTCTTATATGAAATAATTTATCCAAAGTCATTATCCCTGTTCTTTGCAAACAGTCTAACGTTTTTATTAAAAAATCGAATAAACATTTCCTATTGTTTTCAGGTGTTTTGGATAAAATTCTGTATGGCAATGAAATAAACAAGAAAGAAGAGGTTCCGAAAATAAAGTGAGTCCCATTTTTTGAAATTTTGATAGAATTATAATCAAAACTGTATAAAGATATATTCATTGTCATTATCACAGGAAAGAAATGGAAGTCACCGAATGGAATTCATTGAACAAAAGGACAAAAGCAATTAGAACAAGTGCCAGGAAAAAATAACGATGTTTGACAATTAATTTGAGGGGAAGACAAACAAAGATAAAAAGTGAAAAATACCCAGGAATCCTTCATTCAAGCAAAAGTATTCATCAAACAGAGGAAGATAGCAAAAAAGACAGCAGAACGTATAAAGGTACTCTGGAAATTACTTCAAAAATATTATGAACACAGTACGACGTATAAAAAGCTTTTAAGGAAATGAAAATATCAGTATGTAACCAATATATTAAAAGAGCAATTGAGACTATCGCAACAAGTTATATGCTTCAAAGAAAGATATACCTAAACTTAAAGCAATTAAGAATGGAAACGAGTGAAAAAGTGATCGTTTAAAACATCAAATTTGTAAAATTATCTTCAATAGAGAATCTTAAAACATGCTTCGAGCTTAATTAATTACAACGGCGCGACAGCGGAAATTAAACGTTAGTAACCGTGGTGAAAAGTTCCACGTAAAATAAACGTGACTCGCATATCAAACTTAATTAATAAGAAAAACCTGTTAAAGAAAATTCATCAAGACGTCTATTTTTTTCGAAAAACATGCAAATCGAGCAATCATCGAAGATTAATTTTAGTTCTTTAATATTGTAATACATAGAAAATGATTTGCAGTGTGGTGGTGCATTAATTTGGTAAACTGATTAAACCAGGTCGTGAAGGAAAGTAATATCGCAAAATTTGTACCAGATATTAATTTCAAAATTAATATCAATTGAACCGATCGAAATGGCGAGTCGAATGAAGGCGTTATACAACCAGGTAAAATATTATTCTTCATCGTTTTTCTGCATGATTTCTTTTTTGTATTAAAAATTAACCATTTCACGGTGCAGTAACACGACGAGAAACAGTTTCAAAAATGTACAATTTCTATATTTTAAATTGCTTTTGTTCGCGATAAAAAACTAAAGAAATATTTACGCACAATGTGCGATGTAATTACACCCAACAAATGTAATATTTTACATTGCTATTTAAGTCTTCTTTTGTAATTTCTTTTTCCTACTCAACGTAAATTTCATTGCCACAAAAATTAATTTCATATTTGTCTAATATCACTTTTAGAGTCGTCAATCGATCACTATCCACTTTCAATGAAAGTATTGCTTTATATAAAAGAAACGAATTGATTTTATAAGCAGATTGACTCTCCATTTTAAATATTAAACAAAATATAAGAGAGAGAGAGAGAGAGAGAAAATATTACATGCAAAATAAACTGTTCTATATTTATGATAGATTAAGCAATTCAGATGCCTTGTTTGTGTCTCTGACGAATTGAACTGCGAAAAAATTAAAATAATTAAAATTTAGTCGAGATTTCACCCATGGCTCTAAGAATCTTTCGTAATAGATCTTTCATAATAACGAATTTCCAGTTGGAAACTATCGGTATTTTGTCATACGTGTTGCTTAGGTTATTTTCGAGAGGCGAATTCTTCTCGGTTGCACCGTTCTCGTGGGACTATCAGTTTGCATATGGTCGGTGGCTATTGGAACCGATCATTGGTTCACCATTGAAACACCGGGTGAAGGAGGCTTACCTCTTGGGGATGCGGGCAAAGCTGGTAGAAGATTGATCTACAAACACATGGGTCTCTGGAGAGGATGTACTCATGGCATAGCACCGGAATCTGAAAATTCCACCAACATGGTACCTTACAGTAAGTGTAAATTATTTCTAAGGAAATGCACACGAAAGCCTTTAAAAATGACTTTTGGATTCGAATACTGCAATTTACTTTCACTTTTTCCGATGTTGAGTCAATTCGGTAGTGTAAAATTTAAAAAATTTTTTCTTTAACTCCGAAGGTTTGCTAGAATTCCAAGTTCATTTGAAGAAGAATAATGCATTTTTATTCCCTACAAATACGTTATTTTATCGTAATACGTTACATGCGAAAGATTTGCGAACAAGTAACAGATACGAAACAATAATATTGCAATACATTATCGTTGTAAGAATGAATCGACGCAGATATACACTATTGATTAGTGTACGATTAAAGGCTCGGATTGATCTTTATTCCACATTCGTTTCTTAAACTTATTTTCTGGAAAATAACCAAATTTTTATATTATGGAGAAATGGAAAAAGAGAAAGGGAATATTTTGAAGTTTCTACTTGCTTTTAATAACGAACGGTTCCTTAACATTTGTGCGAGACTAGAAGTTTGTGGTCGAAATAAAATTCTTTCTCATTATCGGTGAATACTTTCGATTAGACTATTTTAACTTATCTTAAATAACTTTAATTTTTGTTACTCGTAAAAGTAGAACTAATAATATATAAAATTTACGAGTAGTTGGTTTTTTATCATTTCTCTTCGGATGGATTAAACGACGTCCACGAATAATATTACGAGTCTCGTATTATTATTCGTTCGAGAACGTTTAAACTGAAGTAGACAGGAATGTCATCTTCCGTGAAACAATCAATTTGTGTCTGTTAAGAGTAACTTAAACTCGAGCAGCATAATCACAGACTGAAAACCGCAACGAAAATTGAATCAAAACATCCTAAGAGAACCGTCGCCGCCAACTATTTGCTTTGTAGCTGGCTCGAAAGTCTCTCGGCATGCTTTTCCAATAATTAAACACTCTACACGTGATTTACAGTCGGACGAGTCCGTGGCAGATGCAACATCGCACGCTGTTTAAAACGTCCGCTAAGAAATTTTACGTCTTCGTCAAATTAATCACTGAGAACTCCAACGGTACTAAATTAAAGTTTTACCAAATGTGCCGCGATACGCGATTCGTCCGCGCAAAAAGCTTGTGGCGTCGTTTCAAGAAGGGCGGGATCGTTGACCTATATAAATAATGGAGAAGGAGTACAGTCAAAGTTGCAAATATTGTTTCCGAGTGTTAGTGGCAGGAGAAAATCTTTTACCAAAAATATTTAGGATACTTCTGTCTCTATATACTCCAGAACTTGCTTGTAGGAATATATTTGTAGTTACTTCGGTACATTGTTTTGGCTTACGAAATAAATTTTAGATTATTTCTATTTAGGTTTCAGATTTTCTTTTTATATCACGTTCATAAATTTTTCTCTAGATATATATTACTATTGATATATAAAAAGTAAGAAATAGGAAAGTGTATTTACGAAATATGAATAATTAATTCTTCGATGCCATTGCATTTGTATGCACCAGGTTGTAATTTTATCCATGAAATGCATATTATGACTTTGTTTTTGATAGTTGTCATACTTAATGCTAATGCGTTTGATGCTATTGTCAATACAAATGTAATGTCTGAGATGTTTTCGATTTTTTAGATTCATCTCTGAATTTATTATGTTCCTTGTTGTGGTTTTTATAATATTTACAATGTGTACACGAGATGTTACTTCTCGGTCTTCAAAATGCAAGATTCTAGTGCATTGAAATTTATCGTTTTTAGAATCCTACGAGTATAACTTCGATTAAATAATGGTATTCGATAAACTTCCATTATTTATATTGTACATTCGTATGAATTATTTTTCATCTATTTTTACCCGTCCAACGCACTTTCCTCGCTCAAAGTGTTGAAGAAGATTCTACAGTTTTTGCTATAGATCCGTTCATAAGGCGATCATCTGTTAAACATCTGTCTTCGCGTTACGGTTACAAAATAAATATTCAACCCTCGGGTCTCTTGCGACCCAAACATACTCGCACTAAGGTTAATCATTCTGAATTCTGAATTTGTCTTATTCCTTTGGGACATAAATAGTCAGCTTCTCATTCGTGGAATTAATATTTCCAAATATTTCACTAATATTTTAAAACTGGGTTATAAAAAATTTTTAAAGAATATTAATAGAAAATTTCTCTTTGATAAAAGTTACGAGAAATTAGAAGATTCCTCGCGTCAAATTAAAATTCTTCAAGCGATAAAAGTCTAATAAGGTAAACTATGTTCCGAACAAAAATCTTGAGAAAATATACATATGTGCACAGGTACTGCTTGGACGTCAGAATGATTAATTGAATGAATTAATTGCTGTGATGCCTTCCTACGTTTCTCTCTTTACATCATTTACTTCGGATTAAACCCATACGCAAAACTTTATAACAGAGTTTGATTTATTAGATTCTTGGTTAAAGCTGAAACCATCTGGGCAAACAGATTTTCATCGAATCTGCCACCGAGAGATTTACCACGATATAATAAACTAAATGTAATTACAAACAACTCGTCTTGATACCTCATCTGTAACGTTTATTCGTACTTGAACATTTTCTTTATATATCGAACCGGCAGTCTATTTCTACTACTCTCTTTGTATCTCTTTGATCCTTTGTTTAAATACATTTGACCAAACACTGTGATCTATTATTCCTTTATGAATTTTTTCCTAAACCGAACTTTTTCAAATTCGCATTAGAGTAATTCTGATATATATATATATATATATATATATAATCAGTTTGACATTGTGCAGTTAATTAAGCAATGTCAGAATCCGCGTCTGCAGCTACACACTCACTTATACGTTGCATCCAGTGTTTCACACGTGTGCTTCATCATGCGCACGTCAGAGTTACTAAATTACACATCTGTAACGTCATCGTAGTACCCCTTATGCCTCTACGAGGACAGATCAACTGTGTTATGATATTTGCACCGTTAACCTTTCTGCAGATTAATTAACGAAATCTCTAGACCGAAACATATTCCAACGAAATGATATTGTTCTCTAATAACGAGATAAACATCGGATATCTATATTTAATATTTTAAAAGAGGAAACCATTGCGACGGTTGAAAATGAAAGCAACCTTTAAGAATATTTGGTGTTAATTTTGATACTTTTTCTAATAAATGTTTAATGTTTTCGAAATACACATTTCTTAGACTACTTCTTGTAGAAATTTCGTATAAAAATGTTAATTATATAACATAATAGGAACCTGTGTGAGAAGTCTTCAGAAATTTGTTGGAAACTTTTCACTGGATGTTCTGAAATAAGAAATCATTCAATTCTCTTAAACTTTAAGACAGTGACTTCAGTTGCACGTAGGGATTTGAAAAAATGATAATTTATTATAAAATGGTACTTTGAAGAAATGATCTCTAAAACGTGTGAAAAATTCAATATCTCTTTCAACACCACGCACGAACTAATTATTTAATCAAAAATTTCCCACGTGCAACTGAAAAGTATAGTATTAGAAACCACTATATACAACCGTACAAAATTTTAAGTAAATTGGATGAAAATTGAGTTATTCAGCCGCCCAGTTTAAAAAATTTCATTTTAAGAAAAACGTGTTTAAACAAATTATCTGTGAAATAACGTTGGAGTTTTTAAACGTAATAAAGGGTATCCATTCTAGGACCATGAAACCTATTCCTTGTAGAAAAATCATCGTCATTTCCTTCATTTATGACCAAGAGTCATGAATCGGTACTTCGTGTTTTCGTTTAGCAGCGGAGGGTGTCTTGTTTGTATCGTTATGCGTCTACCTGTGGTCCAATTTTAATATTGAGGACCTTCATTATTTGTAATAATCTTGAATGGTCGTCATTAACTTCGATTACGCTAAATAAGTTGCCAATTGGACCACTTTAGCTTCACCCAGTGTTGTTTTGGGGACAAATTTCCAAACGAGAGCATTGAAGTTCTCGTTATTGTTTTGAGTAAACCCATCTAAACATCTTGTTAAAAGCTCTTTCTTGGCCAAATCTTCATAAATGAGTGTAATGGCAGCGATTATGTTTTCCAACAATGGATTTTTATGATTGTAATTTCCTAACGTAGGTACCATTTACTTTCCCTTTCTGCCACGTGCAACGAGAATTCGTAACCTCTGGGAAATAATGATGTTTTGTCGATTTATTTGTTAAACTTTTATGATATAAAGTTGTCCATACTACTTTGTACGTGTCTTTTATGGAATTGACGTTTCTTAAGATTCATAGTAAGTTAATCTACCAAAATATTTCAAGTTCATAGTAAGTCAATTTACCTTTGCACCCAAGACTTTCATTACTCTTTTTACATTGACGAAGCTTTGCAACCATTTGTTTCTGAACATGACTGATGCATTCCTTTTTCTGTACATTTTGGTTACACGATTCTTATATTCCTTTACGTATCTTGTTACATCCATAGTTCGAACATTATTTTTTCTTAAACCACAAACATTAAAAGGAGATAAAGAAAGAAATTTCGATTTTTTCGATCCATTACAGAGGTTTTCCCCCTTAATGTTTAAACGATTTTCTGATATGGATCTTTTTAACTTCTTCAAGCCAAATTGATCCGATTATAATTTCACTTCAAAATGCCTTAGATGGTATAAACGCGCTGTTAATTTTTGTATTACATGCAAAATATATGTTCGTTTATTGATTCTATTTTCCGAACTCTCCTCTTCGTTACAGATTATAAAATCGACGATACTAAATTCACTTCATCGAAGAAATTCCCGGATTTCTGGCTGGAAAGGAGTGATACAACAGTTGTATTTTGTAATGATCTAAACATAACGTAAATTCATATCCTCAGCAATGTGATAATAATTTATATGAAGTATACTCGTGAGTCGGGCGAATATAAAATTAAACGATCGTTCGTTTTCTTGGAAATAGCGAATGGATTTTGCAGCCGTAAACTCGAAAATGATACCAGGGATTTAGTAACAAGATTTATTGTTCACATCGAGATTATGAAGTAGTCGTGGAATGTGCATGGGATTTATGACGACACTATTGTTACATACAAATATATGGAGCACGTATTTACTGTGCGAAAATAAAAATACGAATATCAATAAGAATGTTCCTATTTTCTAAAATCATTTAGTTTCATTTAGGTTTTGCACATTCATTTATCTATTTATTGTTGAGTGATTTATTAATTACAAATAATAAAAATTACGATACTACATTGTTAATGCATGTTTTTAAATATATAACGAAAAAGAAATAAAATGCACTGCACAACTTGTTCATTTCACAAGATATTATTAAACAAAACGAATCAAGGAAAGAACATTACAGAAACTGTTGGTGAAGTTATTGTAATGGTAATTTTTATTTTTTAATTCTACTTTACGTTGCCTGAATGTGTTTTCTTCAAGCTTTCAGCAGAATAAAAATTGTTTTCATTCTAGACACCAAAAGGACTTTGTCTCTTTTAATCCTCTTCCGCTATTCGCTTTCCCTTAACTTTGCTCATCTCGAAAACAGAGGGATAACAAGCATTTGTGATTAATTTATGCACTAAAGCTCGTACACATCGCTGTAGCATGCTACGACAAAATAAACGACGATCCAGGAATAAATGAAAACTTTCCGTATCGCCGTCTTTTGTTCTCCACCCTACTGGTCATGTTTTTTCTTCTTTTTACAGTCACTGTATTCTTTTTTTTGTCCCGAAGCTTATTAAGAAGATGCGCGAATTGTTCGAAACTCGAGGACATACATATGTATGCAGTTTGTGAAAAAAAACGACCAAACAAGCATAAGAATTCGTCGAGTATGATTTTAAAGAGAAAGTGGTAAATATCAGTATACTGTTTTTAAATGTATACAATACGTAACACATTGGTTCTATAATAATTTTAGCTGCAATTTACAAACAATGCGTAATTTTACACATTATCGACGTTATTATTTTAATTTCTCCTCAATTTTGTAGTTACCGAATATTGCATAATTCATTTTAACTGTGTTGTTTCGCTCAGTTATACGTTTGCATTTTTTTAGCTCACTATAGCCCAATATGACAAAGTATGAAATTTGGAAAATACGATAAGAAGCGTGTATTATTGTTGCTTATTATTCATAAAATAAAACGACACTTGGTCGTTGAATACACTGTTTAGAATGTATAATAATAATAACAATAACAACAACAATTATAATAATAACAATAATAAAATGAAATTAGGAAACGTATAAAGTAGTCAATATTACTTATTAAAATCACGGAATAACATTGAACAAACTGAGAAATAAAATAAAATAGATAACATTATTAGATACAATCGGGGTAATAATACTGAAACCTATATTTGCACTATGTTATGTTAGTTTTATTATCAAAATTCGAAAGGCAGAATTTATATCGTGCGCGTTTGTTTCTAATATTTCATACGCGTTAAAGGCTTCCTCGTTACGCGATAAATTTTTTCTAACCAAAATGTATGGGATTTACTAGAGACTGACCCAGTTCTTTTAAGAATATTCTTCTCTCGTGGAAAATGTTTTCCTTCTATATTTTCCCTTGTTATGGTCTTCTGCGTCGACGAAACAGTTTTAACGACCAAGACGTACTTTCGTCATTTAATTAGACTTGCACGGCCCGTATTGTATTATTTATTTGGGAATTATCGTTCAAATAATCGAAGTCCAATCCTTGTAATTCATAATCACTGTCATCGCTTGTAGAATTTTCTTTTTCATTCCCCATGTATTTCCCCAATTTCCTCAACGATGAACAATCGTTTCGCCATTATTGTTATATTTATAACTCGCAATAAACTCGTGATAAAAATAAATGCGTTTTATACGCTACAATGGAAATACGGTTCGATTATAAAAGTTTATCGATTAACGGTAGCGCAATGTTGCGATTCACAATTGTTTACACTGCGATTATAATAGTTGCAATTTGTTTCTACCAGAGTTTATACAAGTGCATACAAGGAAATGTTACATATATACAAATATTTATACATATATTATCTATATTCTTGTTTACAATGTATCGAACACTTTGTGGTCGTTCGAGTTTAGAGTTTGTTGTCCATTGAATTTGCAATTACACGAATCAACGTACGTGATTTGTACGGATTGTTCTCAATAACCAGGAAAGTGAGTTATCGTTTAAAAAAAAATTCGTTTGCAGTGGAAATGGGTAAAATATTGCGCAGTTAGAAATACCGATCGTAGCATTATTGTGTCTGAAACTATTTTTAAAGGCTTCGCGTGAAAGTAACATATCGTGACGCGAGACACGAATGAGGCGTTCCAGGCAAGAGAAGATAACGGGGATAAGAAAATGGTAAATGGAAGCTGCGAGAGGAATGGAGATAAATGAGGTGATTACGGTACACCGGAGATTTAACTTTCGTCGATTCGTGCATCACGCTTACGAGCAACGGTGAAGTGTACATCGATCGTACGTCGTTAAACATTTAATGCGATGTTGTTTTTCCAGAAGAGTGCAAGAATCAAGACATGTTCCCGACCGATATGCAGATCAAGCTAGATCCAGGATTAAATAGAACAGTCCTTAGTAAGTGAACAAAAACATCGTACATTAACAGACATAGGTAACACCTAGAACGATTTATCGACCGTAAAACACACTGTTCGTTCTTCTTTTGCAAACGTAGAATTGTATTAGGTGTGTGCAAAAGTTCGTCGGATTTTGCAACGTTTCGTTTTCCTTTGTCAATGGCAACTGAAAGATAATTAATCTTTTTCCGTTTTCTTACATTTAACGCAGTAATTTTACTTCGAGTTGAGAAAAATAGTAATTTTTAAAAATCATCGAACCATTCTCGGACTTTTTCGTTATTCTTGAAACCGTATAGTCAACAGACCATATTCGATCGATCCGAACAGATGAAATTCAGACGACACAATGTACACGAAGAATAACTTGGGTCAAGAATTTTTCATCACAGAACTAATAGTACTTCTATAGTCGTTGTAGCAACATGGAGGACGATTTTGCGTCGATGTTAAACTTTTCTGCAAGCTCGTAAGTCGTTTTTTGTGTATAGAAAATGGGTAACTTTGAATCATTGTAAAATAATAATTATCGTATCACAAAAATAAATTACTTTTACCAATATTTATGATCCGACAAATTTTTGCTTACATCTCACACTATTTTCTTTCACTTTTCTCTTTTTATCACGAAATTATACACTACCCTGTGCACCATTCGATAAAAGAATGTTCACGCTTTCGTGTCTACGCTCCACGCGCAAAATGTAACCTTTACAAAAGTTTTATCAGCCACATATAAAACGATAAATTATTAATCATGGAAACACGACGTAATTGTTTTCAGATTATTCGAGGACGCAGGTATCGTTCGCAATAATCAGCTTGTTTGTGATGATAATGGGCTTTTGTTTCTCGATTTACACGTTCCGCAATCCACGATACATGTTCAAACGACTGGCCGGTGGGATACATTTCATTAGCGGTAATTAATCGTAATATGAGTTTCCGATTAATACGATGCAACTAGGTTAATATTTTCCTTGTCTTCGATTTCGTTTCACGTTGTCTTTGCAACGGTCACGCTAACAGTTACTAGTTGTTCGATAAGTTTTGTCGTTCGATAAGTATTATACTTACTGAACAGTACTAGGTTGTTCAATAGGTTTTATTATTCGATACAACTTATTGAACAGTTCTAGGTTATTTAATAAGTTTTGTCATTCGATACAACTTATTGAACAGTAATAGGTTGTTCGATAAGTACTTATTGAACAGTACTAGGTTGTTCAATAAGTTTTATCGAACGACGAAACTGATTGAACAACCTATTATAACCGCGAACCTTTAGTCGCGTTTCTCCGACGTAGGAAACAAAGCTCGAATTCGCATAATCGATATTTCTGTCGCGTTTCAGCCGCTTGCAACATGGTGGTGATACAAGTGCTCCTGTCCTCGATCGAGTTCGAGAGCAAATACGTGTACGCTACGTTTCCAAGGGGCGCGTTCATGAGATACGATTTCTCCTTGATCCTGGCCTGGATCGTGTTCCTCTGCAACCTGCTGTCCGGATGCGCGTTCATGTTGTTCTCAAGGAAAAGGAAGAGGGACAAGGCACCGACGGAGGAGATCGCAATGGCCGACGAACCGACCATCATCGGTCGTTGATTCCCTCTCGTTTATGCGTTCTTTGTGTCGATAGAGACTCGCGTCGCAAGAGACTTGCGATCCAAGGAACACCTCGAGGATAAGAAAAGACATGTACGCGCGTATTTTACGTACGGGTTAACGCGACAATCGTTTATAGATTCGACCACTAAATGACGAACCAACGATCGTGAATCGTCGAACCTGTTGCGAATATACAAATCTCGAACGTGATCGATGGTCGATTATTTACGGGGGATGGATTATGCGATCGTTCGATGAGAAATTGGTCGACAGTGCACTTGCTTCGTTGTCTCTGTTCAACGAATACGTTAAATACGCGGAGGATGATCGATCGATCTTTTTTTGGGAAAGTTTCTATGCAAACGCTGTGATCTAAATGTCAGCCTTTGCACATATATTCGCGTATTTAAATATCTTTTAAGGTATTCAACGGATATACCGGTTCGCACGTCAGTGAGACCATACTAGTCATCGTGGATACAATGTATAATACCGTTCAACACTTATCGATACTTTCCTCTCTTATATCGCGAACCAGAATATCGAACTCTGGTTTCTTTACACGTTCTACGAACCAACGGGATACTCGAAAGTAATCGTAGACCGGATAGAACTTCGTATCCGTTAGACTCAGTGATCCCTGGTGGCTTTAAGATCGCAGTGTTCAATTTTTTATTAATACAGAAATAATTAAACATTAATAACGTGTCGAAGGTGCAGTAAGTTCCTCGTCGATGGCCGGCTCCGATTTCTAACGCAACTGGGCTGAAACGACACTTGTTCAGTATGATTTTTAATCGATTCGTAAACACGAGAATGCAATTACAGTTCGTAAATAAAAGGTGCACGTTGCCTATATTCAGCTCAAATCGATTGCCGATAATAATAAACCGGGAGTACACTGCACAAGTGTTTTAACTAACCGATATAATTGTGAGATATCGTATTTCTTACGAAATAATTAAAATACGAACCATCTCGTTGCTCCGTTATAGATCGTCGAAGGAAAAATGTCTGCGAGGGAAAACAATTCAAATTCACCGGATCAACGATAAATGCTATTTTTCTACCGTATCGGATTATTGAAATTTAGGATACTATCGATCGGGACCATTGAGCGTAAATCGAGGGATCTCGTTTCTTCTTTCCGCCGATGTAATACGGATTGATTTTACGAGAAATGAAAATTCCACGAGAAATTCTTAATAACAAAACGATGAGTTTTATATTCGAAACGATTCAATTTCATTGCCCAGGGAGATCAAATATTTTTATTCGCGGGAGTAGAATATCCCGGGAGAAACATTTGTCGCGTATTCATGGTTAATTGAGAAAACGAGATATACAACCGTATATTTTTTCACGCTACTCTATTATATAACGTAACTTTAAACGGCAAATAGTACCGTCGCTGGTAAAAAGTATCGTGTCGAACACTTTTGTTCGATCGCAAAACTTTTCACCGGTGGTTAAAGAACGTTGAGATTACCTGCCTCTCTTTAAGGTCATCGAGTTAGATAAATTACTATGTATATCTTTCATCTACGAGCATGAAATTTTAACGAAGCACGATTCAAGGGTTGTGCACGACACTCATATTTTGAAGTATGTTTCGATAGTCAGAGCAGATGTTACGCAATGTAATTGAACAAACTTTTCGTATTAGTATCGTGTGACTAGTCAATTGGTGTGCCAATATAGAGAGCAACACTACTAGGATACTAATTTATTGGACATAAAATTTCTATTTCTTTTTTAGTGTATCGCTAATTACTATTATTAATACGTATTTGAAAGTAAAATATATATCTTTTAACATCATTCCAAAGTTACGAATATATTTAGAGATATAATAAACGTCTATTTTTTTTTTTTTTTTTATTTTAAAATCACGAAAATGTTCGAGTATTGCTTACTCTTCCCATCGAAGAAATAAGTAATCAATTTTTTATTCCAAACGATAATTAATAACGAGATAATTTTTCGAAAGTTATTTCGAATAAATTATTTAAGGTAGAATTGATATTTTGGTGTATCGAAAATTGTTGTTTAGGTTATTATTTATTTATCGTTTCAAATGATAATCGATATTGTATTCCACTACTTGTAGGTAGGGTCGAGTGTAGAATCGACCTTCTCAATATTTAATGGTGTTGCTCTCTACGTTGGTACATTGTTCGTTGAATTTAAAAATTTCCTTGTTACTGTCGCTTCGGTACTTTTCGCGAATTATCCAATATCTATTCGAAAACATCAATTTTTTACGTTACAAAGTTTCGATAAAACTTTGAAAAATATCGAGAAGCTCGAAAGATATTCTCTACGCACCAGAGAAAAATTTATAAAGAAGGTGTGGCGTTTTGATTAATCACTGTGATCGGATAGTTTGCAGAATAACAATATTTATCTGTAAATAAATAATCGGACACAATCGTCGCTCGAATGAATCAAGTGTACTAACGACTATCATAGGTACATACTAGAGATACGAAAGAGAATCTATCTTTGATGTTTGACGTCGGCACCGTTTTCTACAAGAGAAAATAGAATCTAAGGGATAGAAATTTGGATTGATTAATGTCCGCGCCCTTCGCTCAGTGTCTCGTGTGTTGAGAAACAATTTCGGTGCGACAAGATTCAGGCGGAGATTCATTGTATTAATTAAGAAAGTAATGCACGTACAACTTCGATGCAACTCGACGTAGCTGCAATTTTAGGGGAACGAGATGAGAATTGCCCCAAGATTCGCAGAGAAACGTCTATATTACCATTTTCGTAATAGAATCAGAGAATTTTCAACGTTTTGACGACAACAATTAGTCGATTGTTAACGCGTTCCTATCGATTTACTTAACTTTCACGAAAGGCTACTTCATATCAGAATGTTCGATCTTTTTATCCCGAGAAGGTTCACGGATTTAACGATGCATTTAATCCCGATTGAATTCCCAAATCTTGAAAAACTATAGTTGGTTACACGAAGCAGACTCATCACGGAATGAGATACTATTTACGTAAAAATCTAAATCGGTCGAGAAAGCTCGAGAACCTTAACAGGATAAAATTGATTATTAATTAAGCCCAAGACTTTCATCGACCACGTTACTCCGGTCAACAATTGTACAATGTCTGTATAATTAAGGCGATTTCGTTCCCCCTGAAGGAAAGGGAGATCGACGAAAGATCGGTATCGCGAAGAATTATTTCGAATCATTCGAACATGTTTTCTTAATAATTACATCTACGATTCTAGTTGAAGTTACCGTGTTGTACGATATGTACATAATTGAGGAGATCCTGTTCCTTATAAAAGGGAATCGATAAACGGTCTTTTTTTCAGATCGTAAGTATTTCGCGTTAATTTAAAAATGAATATTTAAATCGTCATTTAACACGATTCTCCGCGTCTATAATTCTAGTCAAAGTTAGCACGATAATCAGTTTTACAATGTCTACATAACGAAACAGATTTTAATCTCGATTTTTTCCACGAGAAAGTATTTCGTAACAAAGTATTCGACTAACGAACATTATTATCACTCGCATCTACTGTTCTATGCAAAGATTATCGCACGTTCATCGGTTACACGATATTCGCACAATTAAGGCAATTTTAGTCCCTCTGAATGGGAATTGTCCAAAGATCTTTTTCTAGTCGTACGAATAACCGATCGAGCTCTTAAGAATGAGACCGGAGCGAGTTGGCTTTTCCCAGATTTTGCAAAACTTGATCGCTTAAAATATATCCACTCGACGTAAAGTGTAAGAATATACGAATGATTCGATTTTCCATCTCTCTTTGCTCGCCCCGTTTTCATTTTTCAGAGTTCGTTCGGACGATGTCTATATAATCGTGGTGATTTTTAATCCCTCGACAAGGGAAATTTAACCATGTCCAAAGACACTATTTCATGTTCCGTTAAGAACTTAAACGCGAATAGTAATTATTTACAAATACTCTATCCCGTTGAAGATAATGTTACGTACAAATTTATAATCGCAGGAGGTTTCGATTTTCCGACACCGCGAAAATCGAAATTTTCTCGACGATGGACATTTTCTGTTTGTTTATTTATTACGAACTCGTGTCCAAGGATATACAAGGAAATATTACATACATACGTGTCAGTTTGAGGAAGAACAAATATTTATATACATATATATATATATATATGTGTGTGTGTGTGTATATATATATAAATATATATATATACATGTATATATATATATACATGATTTATATTCTCGTTTACAATGCATTGAACACTTTGTGGTTGTTTGAGTTTCGAGTTTGTTATCCATTGAATTTGCAATTACACGAATCAACGTTCGTTGATCGAAACGATGTTTGTTTTTTTTATTCCTTGAAAGGATAAAAAGAAAATATAACGTCTTCGTGTACATCATTAGCATTTTGTAACAATGTTTTCCATTAACTGAATACAATACACGATTCCATAGAATAAAAATATTTTTTAAATTGGTATATTCTGCTAAAAATAATTAGAATGTCTGTTCGAACGAGGTACGTAGAGTGCTTCGAAACCTACTCGCACTATGAGATTCGCCGATTACTATGCGCGGTGCAATTTAACGTAGCATTCAACACCGAAGACAGCCACGATAAGAATATGAAAAATTTTCATTTCACGGCCGCGTCTATTAACGGACTCGTATCGAAAGAAATTCTATTTCACGGTTGGTCTGTACGCTTTAATAATATAACTCGAAAGTTTGCAATATTTTAAGGTATCGTTAAACTTTCGCGAAAGAATTATTATATTGTTTGGCGAACGATTGTTTTAAAAACGACTCACACGGGGATGTCTCGTCAAAAGTTCCTTCGCCTTTTGCTTGTTAAATATAAGCGGTTGCCCACACGTTCTGATAAAAGACATACATACGCATATACTTTATACACGTGTACAACAACATGAGAATGATTGTAATTGTTCTTTTCCATGACCGAAATAATAAAGCGTATTCATGTATACCAAACGAATCTAGGATACTTTCGACCGAAATTTTCGATTTTTCATTTAATTCGACGATCTATTAATTTTTCCAATTTATGCATACAATTTTATTTACGTTCGATTTTAAAATATGAATCGTATGCGATATACGACGATAATTTCCGCAATCGTATCGTTCACGCGTGAAAAAATTATTACGAATTTTTTATTACAAAGAGGAGGTTCGTTTCAAACGTTTCTTTCATTTGCAGAGACCAGCGGCATTTATCTGGAATGGAAGAATTATTTAACACTAGATTTAACAATCAGTTCAAATAACTAGTTCCGACTGTTTTTATAAATAAATTCTCAGCCTGAGATCGATACACCTGTGGTGGAAGAATAGGTTTTCTGTTACTTCACGATTCGATTTTGTACGTTCTGTTTTATTTGGATCGAAGAATCCATCACACCTGTCCCTCGACTTCGTTTTTGAATTATAATCAAGGTGTCTTCGTGAAGAATTATGGGTTCTCTTATAAGGAGTTATATCCGTGGATGTGACCGGTAACGTATTTAAGATACCTCTGTAGTATGCGTTATTTTTATTCGCACGAAAGAGCAATTCTCGTTCGAATCGACTAAATAGATCATCGATCTAACATGTTCGCGAAGAAGGTACCGAAGAGGAGCTTTCGATCACGAATTGTTGCACGAGTGAGGATAGTGTCCTCGTCGGTCGATTCTTTTTCGAGATTACATTGGTACAAGTAGTTTTTCCCAACAGCCGCGACTGCTTTCTTTTACAGACGCTTCCTTCAGACTTTTACAGGCTAAGTTTACCCTTAGTTAAACCATCGAAGATGATTAAAATTTGAATCTGCATCGGGACTTAGCGCATGGACCAAGCACACAATGGAATATTTTCTTTGTATACGACAGATAAAGTATTTATACAGCTTTATAGATGTCAGGCGCAGCAGGCTGAATAAAACATTGTCTAGCCTACATATGCTGAAGTATTCTAAAGTTAAACTATATTTGATACTTATATTTGATCACTTCCAGAAAATGACGTCATTTCTGAGAATTTCAAGAATCGACGGGATACGAATACCTCCTTGCACATCATATTCTCCTGGTACCAAAGTCCCAAAATCGAACAATTTCGAAAATTTTTGCCAGATTATCAAAGTTTGGTATCAAAAGGACACCACAGCCAAGAAAGTGGCTTAATAACAATCGTGAAAATGAACAAACATTCACTAAAACAGTTCGCCTTCGCAGATTTCGCAATATTTTGATGTTTATTTATCATAATTAACAACAATCGTCGTAGGACCATAGTTTAAACAAATATTAACTATGTCCTAGTATAAATAACGACTTGAAATTCATCAATTTCTTGAAATATTCGTTAGATCGAACAAAGACAATCGCAGTAACCGTGCGATAAAATAAACAAATATTTCTCTTCATATCGAAATTATAGTTTGTATGCCGGGATATATGTTCTGAACGCTCAGTGACACACATATGTTACACGACAATGAAGTGAGTTGCCATCTATTGGAGAATAGGTAAACTACACTTAAGGTGTGAAAACACCTGGCGGAGAAACGCTCAAGTTTGTCGAGAAATTGTTCTGACTTTCATCAATAGATGGCTCCACAAGCATTATCTACCGACATTACAGATAAGTATCTCCTTTCGAATGATATTCCCTACCGTGCGATGAAATAAATAAATATTTCTCTACATATCCAAATTATTGTTTGTATGCATGCAAATATATTTTAAACGTGCACCTCCACACATTTGCGTCGTGGTAATAACACGAGTTACCATCTATTGCAGAACGGGATAAACTATACTTAAGGTACGAAAACTCTATGTGGTAAACGTGCATGTTTGTCGAAGAATTGTTCTGACTTTCATCAATAAATGGCTCGACAAGCATTCTCAACCGACGTTACAGACAAGTATCTCCTTTCGAATGATATTCCCTACCGTACGATAAAATAAATGAATATTTCTCTTCATATCGAAATTATAGTTTGTTTGCCAGCATATATGTTCTGAACGCTCAGTGACACACATATGTCACACGGCACTCATGTGAGTTGCCATCTACTGGAGAATTGGTAAACTACACTAAAGGTGTGAAAACACCTGGCGGAGAAACGCTCAAGTTTGTCGAGGAATTGTTCTAAATTTTATCAATAGATAGCACCACGAGCATAAATTTACCGACATTAAAGATAAGTAATTCCATTCGTATGATATTCCCTTCCGTGCGATAAAATAAATAAATATTTCTCTACATATCGAATTATTGTTTGTATGCATGCAAATATATTCGGAACGCGCAATTCCAAACATTTGTAACGTGGTAATTATATGGGTTGCCGTCCCTTGGAGAACATATTTGTTAATTTTCGCGATTGTTACTAACATTTATGCATGTTCCCAATATTAATCGAACAATTTGTATCTTATTTATCCATTATAAATGATTATACTTATAGAAATTAATTTTCATCGAGATTCAAAGTAAGAACTCCTTTAGTAAAGTTTCAAAGCATGAAAAGTAATAATTATCTATTTAGTGCAATAGTTTAACATTTATTTAATTCTCATAATTTAGACAATACGCGTAGAAGTTGTATTTTTTACTGAAACGTGCTGAATTTCGATTAATCGCTTTTCTATATAGAAAAATCATCGTGATAAACACTTGTGAGTCGATAATCGATATGTGTAGCCTGGATTTTGAGGTATCAAAGATTTTTTTAAATGTATAAAGGAAGGATAGAATGCAGAGAAATTTCATTACGCTGATTTCGTTTAACTTTACATTTATTCGAAAGATGATACGAAACTTTGTACAGAAATATTTATTTATTTTATTGCACGGTAGGGAATACCATACAAATGGAATTACTTATCTGTAATGTCGGTAAATTATGCTCGTGGCGCTCTCTATTGGTGGAAATAAGAACAATTCCTCAACAAACTTGAGCGTTTCTCCGCCAGGTGTTTTCACACCTTAAGTGTAGTTTACCTATTCACCAGTAGATGGCAACTCACTTCATCGCCGTGTGACATATGTGTGCCACTGAGCGTTCGGAATATATATGCACAAATACAAACTATTTTTTCGATATGTAGAGAAATATTCATTTATTTTATCGCATGGTTACTTCGATTGTCTTTGTTCGATCTAACAAATATTTCCAGAAAGTAATGACTTTCAAGCCATTATTTATACTAGAACATTGTTAATAATTGTTTAATCTACGGTCCCACGACGATTGTTAATAAATATGATAAATAAACATTAAGAAATTACGAAATCTGCGAAGGCGAACGGTTTCGGTGAATGTTTGTTCATTTCCGCGATTGTTACTAACATTTACGCTGGTTTCCAATATTAATCGAACAATGTGCATCGTATTTATGCATTAAAAATGATTGATTCGCCTATAGCAATTGATTTTGATCGAACTTCAAAGTAAAGAGATGTGTCTTAAAGTTTTAAAACATGGAAAGTAATAATTGTCTATGAGATATATCAATTTAACATTTGATTAATACTTGAAGAATCGAAATTTTTGGTATTTTCCTGATACCAAAGGTTGAAATTCAGGCATAAATTTTAGAAAATGTTTGATTTTGGGACTCTTGGTGTCAGTATACGATATGCGAGGAAGTGGCACGATTTCGCGGATTCTTAGAATTGACGTCAAATTCCAAGAATTTCCGCGAATCGAAATTTTGTTGTACTTTCGAACGAATTTCTGAATCATGGATCCCGATTTTCTTTGTATCAGGAGAACATGATAGTCGAGGACATATGTATAGTTTTAAGTAGTTTTAGCAGTTTGATAGGATCGGGTTAAAGAAATGGAAACAAATAATGGACAAAAATAAAGTTTCTGTTGTCAGTGAAATTGATTTTATTTCAATACATCAATTCATCGGAAATACAATCGCTTTTCTTCGATCCATTAACATATTCGCACTTTCATACTCATTACAAAAATGTTGTTCTTTAAAGTACTCTACTTGTGGAAAGTACTGTAACGTAAAAATTACTATTCTAAACTCGCAGCCGATTAGCTCGGTACTACCCACGACGAATAATTATTGTTCGTCGCGAGTAATACCGATTACCAGGTCTCACCACGTGGAGGTTGCTGCGAGCGGAGACCCGGAGAGAGATAGATGGAATCAAAGTTCCATCGATCTCCCTCGACGCGCGATACAAACGAAGATACCAAACCAAAGAGATGGAAGGAATCAATGTTCCTTCGATCTCCTCGTTTAGTTCTGCCGAGCAATTACATTATGGAAAAATTAGGCAAAATTGGGAAAGACGCGACACGAACCGTGCAGTTGGTCCTACTAGGTCTATCCCGTTTCCCCTCCGTGGTTCCGATTCCAGAGAAAACGAACGACGCCTACCACTCCCCTAGAGGAGTGCCCCGTTTCTCCATCTTTACGACGAGAGGGTCTTATTTTGGAGGCTTTCGCAGGGACCGGCAAAAATGCCTGCTCCTGTGCTCGCAACATGCCCCCTCTGGAAGCGGACACACCGGAAGAGACGGCGATAGACCGTTCGGACTACTTACACGGCCGGCCACTTGCTTGTACAAGAAGCAGTGGTGACCGGACCGAGGAACGAGGAAGCGAGCAAAATTAAGCTAAAGATTGGATAATTGCTTGGCAGATCACAGCCTTAAAACTAACTTATTCTAACTGCAGAGATAGAAGGAATCAATGTTCCTTCGATCTCCTCGTTTAATTCTGCCGAGCAATTACATTATGGAAAAATTAGGCAAAATTGGGAAATACGCGACGCGAACCGAAGAGTTGCTCCTACTAGGTCGGTCCCGTTTCCCCTCAGTGGGCCCGATTCTCAAGGAAATGCGCGACGCCGTCCACTCCTCTAGAGGAGTGCCCCGTTTCTCCCAACTCCGCAGCCAGGAGCCACGCAGAGCGTGGACCTGACTCACGAAGGATGACGAAGAGAGGGTCTTATGATGGATCAAGGGCTTCCGCAGGGACCGGTGCGAACACCTGCCCCTGTGTTCGCAGCATATACTCTCTCAAAGCGGACGCACCAGAAGAGACGGCGATCGAGCGTTCGGCCCACCTCCACGGCCGGTCACTTGCTTATGCAACAAGCAGAGGTGGCCGGACTGAGATACGAACAAGCGAGCAAAAAGAAGCTAAAGATTGGATAATTGCTCGGCAGATCACAGATATTCGTACATGGTGACCTTAAAACTAACTTAGTCTATACTTGGAATCAACAGTCCCGCGGAGCATGCAATACATCGGTCCTCTTCGTTCTTCGTTTTCCGATACATCTAAGAGAATGTATCTAAGAGAAACCTAAGAGTAACCTAAAGTCAAGGCATAATAGAAAATAGAAATGAATTTGGTTAGTGGAAAAAAATAAACATGTAAAAACAAGTAGAAATTAAAATCAGAGAACAAATGAAACGAATTAGACAAAGAAACAATTAAAAAAAAAAGAAAGGATTGAGAGAATGGTCGCCAGTACTGACCACCGCCTACCGGCGGCCAGTACCGGTTACCAGGGTGGGGGGTCCCCCTTCCATAAACCTAAAACGAAGAGATCCGTCCACCTCGGAGGCTCCAGGAACAATGAAATTTTAAACAACCGGCGGCTCCTTATATACCCGCCGCAAGGTCACTTACCAGTGACTTACCGTTACTTCTATTGTCTTTGTACGATCTAAACGAATATTTCAAGAAATTGATGGCTTTTCAGCCATTATTTATACTAGAACATTGTTAATAATTGTTTAATCTACGATCCTACGACGGTTGTTAATAAATATGATAAATAAACATCGAGATATCGCGAAATCTTCGAAGACGAACGGTTTCGGTGAATGTTTGTTCATTTCCGCGATTGTTACTAACATTTATGCACGTTCCCAATATTCATCGAAGAATTTGCTTTTTATGTATGTATTGCAATTAATTAAGAAACTTATAGAAATTGATTTTAATCGAGACTCGATGTTAAAACGTGTTTCGTAAAGTTTTAAAGCATGGAAAGTAACAATTGTTCATTAGATACATTAATTTAACATTTGTTTAATTCTTACAATTTACACAATACGCGTAGAAGTGGTATTTTTTACATAAAAGTGCCAAAATTCAATTAATCGCTGTTCTGGATAGAAAAATCATCGCGATGTATACTTGTGAATCGATAATCGATACGTGTAGCCTTGAGAATGTCAGTTGGATCTCAGCGAAAAATTCATTCGCGAACAAAGAATATTTCAACGAAATGATATTTTAAGCCATTATTTATACAAGGACATTGTTAATAATTGTTTAATCTACGATCCTACGACGGTTGTTAATAAATATGATAAATAAACATCGAGAGATCGCGAAATCTTCGAAGACGAACGGTTTCGGTGAATGTTTGTTCATTTCCGCGATTGTTACTAACATTTATGCACGTTCCCAATATTCATCGAAGAATTTGCTTTTTATGTTTGTATTGAAATTAATTAAGAAACTTATAGAAATTGATTTTAATCGAGGCTCGATGTTAAAACGTGTTTCGTAAAGTTTTAAAGCATGGAAAGTAACAATTGTTCATTAGATACATTAATTTAACATTTGTTTAATTCTTACAATTTACACAATACGCGTAGAAGTGGTATTTTTTACATAAAAGTGCCAAAATTCAATTAATCGCTGTTCTAGATAGAAAAATCATCGCGATGTATACTTGTGAATCGATAATCGATACGTGTAGCCTTGAGAATGTCAGTTGGATCTCAGCGAAAAATTCATTCGCGAACAAAGAATATTTCAACGAAATGATATTTTAAGCCATTATTTATACAAGGACATTGTTAATAATTGTTTAATCTACGATCCTACGACGGTTGTTAATAAATATGATAAATAAACATCGAGATATCGCGAAATCTTCGAAGACGAACGGTTTCGGTGAATGTTTGTTCATTTCCGCGATTGTTACTAACATTTATACATGTTCCGAACATTTATCTTACAATATGCATCTTATTTATGCGTTAAATATGATTGATTCGCCTACAGCAATTAATTTTGACCGAGATTCGAGGTATAAACGTGTTTCTTAATGTTTCAAAGCATGGAAAGTAACAATTGTTTATTAGATACATTAATTTAACATTTGTTTCGTTCTTATAATTTTCGGAATTCGCATGGAAGCTGTATTCTTCAAGTAAAAGCGTCGAAATTCAATTAATCGCTTTTCTAGATAGAAAAATCATCGTGATGGACGTTTGTGAATCGATAAACATTTCCAGCCTTGACAATGTCGGTTTGATCTCAATAACAACAATTCCAACGCGAACAAAGAATATTTCAACGAAATGATATTTTAAGCCATTATTTATACTAGGATATTTTTAATAATTGTGCAATCTGCGGTTCTACGACGGTTGTTAATAATTATGATAAATAAACGCCAAGATATTGCGAAATCTGGAAAGGCGAACGGTTTCGGTGAATGTTTGTCCATTTTCGCGATTGTTACTAACATTTATGCATGCTCCCAATATTGATCGAAGAATGTGCATCTTATTTAGGCATCATAAATCATTAGTTAGTTTTCAGAAATTAATTGTGATCGGAAATGAAAGAAAAATATTTTTATTCATATATTTCTCGATTTGCAACCAAAATTAATCTTCATAAGCAAATTATTCATTTACAATGCAAAAGAAAATGCAATTTGTAAAATTAATATTCCCAACTTTTACAGTGCAAACCATTAATTAGTTTACAAATGTTAATTTTCATAAAAAATCGAGAAATATATGTATACCAAACTCTTAGTTACATTTTCCGATAAAATTTAATTTACATACTGTAACATAAAAGTTCGGAACGTACAAAAATGTTTATAACAATCGCCTAGAGACATAAACATTCGCTAAAACAATTCGCCTTCGCAGATTTCGCAATATCTTGATATTTGTTTATCATAATTATTAACAACCGTCGTAGGACCATACTTTAGACAATTATTAACAATGTCCTTGTATAAATAATGGCTTAAAATATCATTCCGTTGAAATATTCTTTGTTCGCGAATGAATTTTTCGCTGAGATCCAACTGACATTCTCAAGGCTACACGTATCGATTATCGATTCACAAGTATACATCGCGATGATTTTTCTATCCAGAACAGCGATTAATTGAATTTTGGCACTTTTATATAAAAAATACCACTTCTACGCGTATTGTGTAAATTGTAAGAATTAAACAAATGTTAAATTAATGTATCTAATGAACAATTGTTACTTTCCATGCTTTAAAACTTTACGAAACACGTTTTAACATCGAGTCTCGATTAAAATCAATTTCTATAAGTTTCTTAATTAATTGCAATACATACATGAGAAGCACATTCTTCGATCAATATTGGGAGCATGCATAAATGTTAGTAACAATCGCGAAAATGGACAAACATTCACCGAAACCGTTCGCCTTTCCAGATTTCGCAATATCTTGGCGTTTATTTATCATAATTATTAACAACCGTCGTAGAACCGCAGATTGCACAATTATTAAAAATATCCTAGTATAAATAATGGCTTAAAATATCATTTCGTTGAAATATTCTTTGTTCGCGTTGGAATTGTTGTTATTGAGATCAAACCGACATTGTCAAGGCTGGAAATGTTTATCGATTCACAAACGTCCATCACGATGATTTTTCTATCTAGAAAAGCGATTAATTGAATTTCGACGCTTTTACTTGAAGAATACAGCTTCCATGCGAATTCCGAAAATTATAAGAACGAAACAAATGTTAAATTAATGTATCTAATAAACAATTGTTACTTTCCATGCTTTGAAACATTAAGAAACACGTTTATACCTCGAATCTCGGTCAAAATTAATTGCTGTAGGCGAATCAATCATATTTAACGCATAAATAAGATGCATATTGTAAGATAAATGTTCGGAACATGTATAAATGTTAGTAACAATCGCGGAAATGAACAAACATTCACCGAAACCGTTCGTCTTCGAAGATTTCGCGATATCTCGATGTTTATTTATCATATTTATTAACAACCGTCGTAGGATCGTAGATTAAACAATTATTAACAATGTCCTTGTATAAATAATGGCTTAAAATATCATTTCGTTGAAATATTCTTTGTTCGCGAATGAATTTTTCGCTGAGATCCAACTGACATTCTCAAGGCTACACGTATCGATTATCGATTCACAAGTATACATCGCGATGATTTTTCTATCTAGAACAGCGATTAATTGAATTTTGGCACTTTTATGTAAAAAATACCACTTCTACGCGTATTGTGTAAATTGTAAGAATTAAACAAATGTTAAATTAATGTATCTAATGAACAATTGTTACTTTCCATGCTTTAAAACTTTACGAAACACGTTTTAACATCGAGCCTCGATTAAAATCAATTTCTATAAGTTTCTTAATTAATTTCAATACAAACATAAAAAGCAAATTCTTCGATGAATATTGGGAACGTGCATAAATGTTAGTAACAATCGCGGAAATGAACAAACATTCACCGAAACCGTTCGTCTTCGAAGATTTCGCGATCTCTCGATGTTTATTTATCATATTTATTAACAACCGTCGTAGGATCGTAGATTAAACAATTATTAACAATGTCCTTGTATAAATAATGGCTTAAAATATCATTTCGTTGAAATATTCTTTGTTCGCGAATGAATTTTTCGCTGAGATCCAACTGACATTCTCAAGGCTACACGTATCGATTATCGATTCACAAGTATACATCGCGATGATTTTTCTATCCAGAACAGCGATTAATTGAATTTTGGCACTTTTATGTAAAAAATACCACTTCTACGCGTATTGTGTAAATTGTAAGAATTAAACAAATGTTAAATTAATGTATCTAATGAACAATTGTTACTTTCCATGCTTTAAAACTTTACGAAACACGTTTTAACATCGAGTCTCGATTAAAATCAATTTCTATAAGTTTCTTAATTAATTGCAATACATACATAAAAAGCAAATTCTTCGATGAATATTGGGAACGTGCATAAATGTTAGTAACAATCGCGGAAATGAACAAACATTCACCGAAACCGTTCGTCTTCGAAGATTTCGCGATATCTCGATGTTTATTTATCATATTTATTAACAACCGTCGTAGGATCGTAGATTAAACAATTATTAACAATGTTCTAGTATAAATAATGGCTGAAAAGCCATCAATTTCTTGAAATATTCGTTTAGATCGTACAAAGACAATAGAAGTAACGGTAAGTCACTGGTAAGTGACCTTGCGGCGGGTATATAAGGAGCCGCCGGTTGTTTAAAATTTCATTGTTCCTGGAGCCTCCGAGGTGGACGGATCTCTTCGTTTTAGGTTTATGGAAGGGGGACCCCCCACCCTGGTAACCGGTACTGGCCGCCGGTAGGCGGTGGTCAGTACTGGCGACCATTCTCTCAATCCTTTCTTTTTTTTTTAATTGTTTCTTTGTCTAATTCGTTTCATTTGTTCTCTGATTTTAATTTCTACTTGTTTTTACATGTTTATTTTTTTCCACTAACCAAATTCATTTCTATTTTCTATTATGCCTTGACTTTAGGTTACTCTTAGGTTTCTCTTAGATACATTCTCTTAGATGTATCGGAAAACGAAGAACGAAGAGGACCGATGTATTGCATGCTCCGCGGGACTGTTGATTCCAAGTATAGACTAAGTTAGTTTTAAGGTCACCATGTACGAATATCTGTGATCTGCCGAGCAATTATCCAATCTTTAGCTTCTTTTTGCTCGCTTGTTCGTATCTCAGTCCGGCCACCTCTGCTTGTTGCATAAGCAAGTGACCGGCCGTGGAGGTGGGCCGAACGCTCGATCGCCGTCTCTTCTGGTGCGTCCGCTTTGAGAGAGTATATGCTGCGAACACAGGGGCAGGTGTTCGCACCGGTCCCTGCGGAAGCCCTTGATCCATCATAAGACCCTCTCTTCGTCATCCTTCGTGAGTCAGGTCCACGCTCTGCGTGGCTCCTGGCTGCGGAGTTGGGAGAAACGGGGCACTCCTCTAGAGGAGTGGACGGCGTCGCGCATTTCCTTGAGAATCGGGCCCACTGAGGGGAAACGGGACCGACCTAGTAGGAGCAACTCTTCGGTTCGCGTCGCGTATTTCCCAATTTTGCCTAATTTTTCCATAATGTAATTGCTCGGCAGAATTAAACGAGGAGATCGAAGGAACATTGATTCCTTCTATCTCTGCAGTTAGAATAAGTTAGTTTTAAGGCTGTGATCTGCCAAGCAATTATCCAATCTTTAGCTTAATTTTGCTCGCTTCCTCGTTCCTCGGTCCGGTCACCACTGCTTCTTGTACAAGCAAGTGGCCGGCCGTGTAAGTAGTCCGAACGGTCTATCGCCGTCTCTTCCGGTGTGTCCGCTTCCAGAGGGGGCATGTTGCGAGCACAGGAGCAGGCATTTTTGCCGGTCCCTGCGAAAGCCTCCAAAATAAGACCCTCTCGTCGTAAAGATGGAGAAACGGGGCACTCCTCTAGGGGAGTGGTAGGCGTCGTTCGTTTTCTCTGGAATCGGAACCACGGAGGGGAAACGGGATAGACCTAGTAGGACCAACTGCACGGTTCGTGTCGCGTCTTTCCCAATTTTGCCTAATTTTTCCATAATGTAATTGCTCGGCAGAACTAAACGAGGAGATCGAAGGAACATTGATTCCTTCCATCTCTTTGGTTTGGTATCTTCGTTTGTATCGCGCGTCGAGGGAGATCGATGGAACTTTGATTCCATCTATCTCTCTCCGGGTCTCCGCTCGCAGCAACCTCCACGTGGTGAGACCTGGTAATCGGTATTACTCGCGACGAACAATAATTATTCGTCGTGGGTAGTACCGAGCTAATCGGCTGCGAGTTTAGAATAGTAATTTTTACGTTACAGTACTTTCCACAAGTAGAGTACTTTAAAGAACAACATTTTTGTAATGAGTATGAAAGTGCGAATATGTTAATGGATCGAAGAAAAGCGATTGTATTTCCGATGAATTGATGTATTGAAATAAAATCAATTTCACTGACAACAGAAACTTTATTTTTGTCCATTATTTGTTTCCATTTCTTTAACCCGATCCTATCAAACTGCTAAAACTACTTAAAACTATACATATGTCCTCGACTATCATGTTCTCCTGATACAAAGAAAATCGGGATCCATGATTCAGAAATTCGTTCGAAAGTACAACAAAATTTCGATTCGCGGAAATTCTTGGAATTTGACGTCAATTCTAAGAATCCGCGAAATCGTGCCACTTCCTCGCATATCGTATACTGACACCAAGAGTCCCAAAATCAAACATTTTCTAAAATTTATGCCTGAATTTCAACCTTTGGTATCAGGAAAATACCAAAAATTTCGATTCTTCAAGTATTAATCAAATGTTAAATTGATATATCTCATAGACAATTATTACTTTCCATGTTTTAAAACTTTAAGACACATCTCTTTACTTTGAAGTTCGATCAAAATCAATTGCTATAGGCGAATCAATCATTTTTAATGCATAAATACGATGCACATTGTTCGATTAATATTGGAAACCAGCGTAAATGTTAGTAACAATCGCGGAAATGAACAAACATTCACCGAAACCGTTCGCCTTCGCAGATTTCGTAATTTCTTAATGTTTATTTATCATATTTATTAACAATCGTCGTGGGACCGTAGATTAAACAATTATTAACAATGTTCTAGTATAAATAATGGCTTGAAAGTCATTACTTTCTGGAAATATTTGTTAGATCGAACAAAGACAATCGAAGTAACCATGCGATAAAATAAATGAATATTTCTCTACATATCGAAAAAATAGTTTGTATTTGTGCATATATATTCCGAACGCTCAGTGGCACACATATGTCACACGGCGATGAAGTGAGTTGCCATCTACTGGTGAATAGGTAAACTACACTTAAGGTGTGAAAACACCTGGCGGAGAAACGCTCAAGTTTGTTGAGGAATTGTTCTTATTTCCACCAATAGAGAGCGCCACGAGCATAATTTACCGACATTACAGATAAGTAATTCCATTTGTATGGTATTCCCTACCGTGCAATAAAATAAATAAATATTTCTGTACAAAGTTTCGTATCATCTTTCGAATAAATGTAAAGTTAAACGAAATCAGCGTAATGAAATTTCTCTGCATTCTATCCTTCCTTTATACATTTAAAAAAATCTTTGATACCTCAAAATCCAGGCTACACATATCGATTATCGACTCACAAGTGTTTATCACGATGATTTTTCTATATAGAAAAGCGATTAATCGAAATTCAGCACGTTTCAGTAAAAAATACAACTTCTACGCGTATTGTCTAAATTATGAGAATTAAATAAATGTTAAACTATTGCACTAAATAGATAATTATTACTTTTCATGCTTTGAAACTTTACTAAAGGAGTTCTTACTTTGAATCTCGATGAAAATTAATTTCTATAAGTATAATCATTTATAATGGATAAATAAGATACAAATTGTTCGATTAATATTGGGAACATGCATAAATGTTAGTAACAATCGCGAAAATTAACAAATATGTTCTCCAAGGGACGGCAACCCATATAATTACCACGTTACAAATGTTTGGAATTGCGCGTTCCGAATATATTTGCATGCATACAAACAATAATTCGATATGTAGAGAAATATTTATTTATTTTATCGCACGGAAGGGAATATCATACGAATGGAATTACTTATCTTTAATGTCGGTAAATTTATGCTCGTGGTGCTATCTATTGATAAAATTTAGAACAATTCCTCGACAAACTTGAGCGTTTCTCCGCCAGGTGTTTTCACACCTTTAGTGTAGTTTACCAATTCTCCAGTAGATGGCAACTCACATGAGTGCCGTGTGACATATGTGTGTCACTGAGCGTTCAGAACATATATGCTGGCAAACAAACTATAATTTCGATATGAAGAGAAATATTCATTTATTTTATCGTACGGTAGGGAATATCATTCGAAAGGAGATACTTGTCTGTAACGTCGGTTGAGAATGCTTGTCGAGCCATTTATTGATGAAAGTCAGAACAATTCTTCGACAAACATGCACGTTTACCACAAAGAGTTTTCGTACCTTAAGTATAGTTTATCCCGTTCTGCAATAGATGGTAACTCGTGTTATTACCACGACGCAAATGTGTGGAGGTGCACGTTTAAAATATATTTGCATGCATACAAACTATGATTTGGATATGTAGAGAAATATTTATTTATTTCATCGCACGGTAGGGAATATCATTCGAAAGGAGATACTTATCTGTAATGTCGGTAGATAATGCTTGTGGAGCCATCTATTGATGAAAGTCAGAACAATTTCTCGACAAACTTGAGCGTTTCTCCGCCAGGTGTTTTCACACCTTAAGTGTAGTTTACCTATTCTCCAGTAGATGGCAACTCACTTCATTGTCGTGTAACATATGTGTGTCACTGAGCGTTCAGAACATATATGCCGGCATACAAACTATGATTTCGATATGAAGAGAAATATTCGTTTATTTTATCGCACGGTTACTGCGATTGTCTTTGTTCGATCTAACGAATATTTCAAGAAATTGATGACTTTCAAGTCGTTATTTATACTAGGACATAGTTAATATTTGTTTAAACTATGGTCCTACGACGATTGTTGTTAATTATGATAAATAAACATCAAAATATTGCGAAATCTGCGAAGGCGAACGGTTTTAGTGAATGTTTGTTCATTTCCACGATTGTCATTAACATTTACGCATGTTCCCAATATTAATCGATGAATGTGCATCTTATTTATGCATTACGAACGATTGTGTGACTTATAGAAATTGATTTTGATTGATATTCGAAGTAAAAACATGTTTCGTAAAAATTTAAAGCATGGAAAGTAGTTATTGTCTATTTGCTACATTAATTTAACATTTGTTTAATTCTTATAATTTACAGAATAAGCGTAGCAGTTGTATTTTGTACTGAGGAGCGCCGAAATTCAATTACTTGCTTTTCTAAATAGAAAAATCGTCGTGATGAACATTTGTAAATGAATAATCGATGTTTAGCCTTGACAATGTCGGTCGGAGCTCAATGAAAAATTCCATCGCGAACGAAAAATACTTCAACGAAATGATGTTTTAAGCCATTATTTATACTAGGACACTGTTAATAATTGTTTATACTGTGATCGGGTTAAGGAAATGGAAGCAAATAATAGACAAAAAGAAACTTTCTGTTGTTACTCGAAATGAATTTATTCAAACACATCATTATATCGGAGATACAATTGCATTCTTTCGCTTCATTAATGTACTCATACTTTCATACGCATTATAAAAATATAATATCCTAAAGTATTCAATTGTTTCTTATATATTAACTAACTATTCTAAATTCGCAGCCAATTAGCTCGGTACTACCTGCGACGACGAATTATCGTCAGGAGTATGCGATATGTGAGGAAGTGCCACGATTTCACGGATTTTTAGAAATGACGTCAAATTCTAGGAATTTTCGCGAATTGAGATTTTGTGGGATTTTCGACTGAATTTCTGAACATTGGCCAAATTTTTCGACGATTTTGGAACTTTGGTAATTTAGCAATGTGGTAGGATCCGGTTAAGGAATGAGAGGCAAATAATGGCTAAAAAGAAACTTTTGTTATTACTAAAAATGACTTTATTGAAAGATATCAATACATCGGTGATACAATCTCATTCTTTCGTTTAATTAATATACTCAAGCATTCATACGCACTATAAAAATGTTACTTTTCAAGGTATCCAACTTTTTCTTATCTTAAAGAACCATTCTAAATTCGCAGCCAATTAGCTCGATATTACTCGCAGCGAGTAATACCGATTACCAGGTCTCACCACGTGGAGGTTGCTGCGAGCGGAGACCCGGAGAGAGATAGATGGAATCAAAGTTCCATCGATCTCCCTCGACGCGCGATACAAACGAAGATACTAAACCAAAGAGATGGAAGGAATCAATGTCCCTTCGATCTCCTCATTTAGTTCTGCCGAGCAATTATATTATGGAAAAATGAGGCAAAATTGGGAAAGACGCGACACGAACCGTGCAGTTGGTCCTACTAGGTCTATCCCGTTTCCCCTCCGTGGTTCCGATTCCAGAGAAAACGAACGACGCCTACCACTCCCCTAGAGGAGTGCCCCGTTTCTCCATCTTTACGACGAGAGGGTCTTATTTTGGAGGCTTTCGCAGGGACCGGCAAAAATGCCTACTCCTGTGCTCGCAACATGCCCCCTCTGGAAGCGGACACACCGGAAGAGACGGCGATAGACCGTTCGGACTACTTACACGGCCGGCCACTTGCTTGTACAAGAAGCAGTGGTGACCGGACCGAGGAACGAGGAAGCGAGCAAAATTAAGCTAAAGATTGGATAATTGCTTGGCAGATCACACCCTTAAAACTAACTTATTCTAACTGCAGAGATAGAAGGAATCAATGTTCCTTCGATCTCCTCGTTTAATTCTGCCGAGCAATTACATTCTGGAAAAATTAGGCAAAAGTGGGAAAGACGCGACACGAACCGTGCAGTTGGTCCTACTAGGTCGGTCCCGTTTCCCCTCAGTGAGCCCGATTAAAGAGGAAATGCACGACGCCCGTCCACTCCGTGGAGTGCCCCGTTTCTCCCAACTCCGCGTCAGGAGCCACGCAGAGCGTGGACCCAACTTACGGAGGATGACGAAGAGAGGGTCTTGTGGCACAGGGGCTTCCGCAGGGACCGGTGCGAACACCTGCCCCTGTGTTCGCAGCATATTCTCTCTCAAAGCGGACGCACCAGAAGAGACGGCGATCGACCGTTCGGTCCATCTCCACGGCCGGTCACTTGCTTATGCAACAAGCAGAGGTGGCCGGACTGAGATACGAGCAAGCGAGCAAAAAGAAGCTAAAGATTGGATAATTGCTCGGCAGATGACAGATATTCGTACATGGTGACCTTAAAACTAACTTAGTCTATACTTAGAATTAACAGTCCCGCGGAGGATGCAATACATCAGTCCTCTTCGTTCTTCGTTCTTCGTTTTCCGATACATCTTAGAGAATGTATCTAAGAGAAACCTAAGAGAAACCTAAAGTCAAGGCATAATAGAAAATAGGAATGAATTTGGTTAGTGGAAAAAACTAAACATGTAAAAACAAATAGAAATTAAAATCAGAGAACAAATGAAATGAATTAGACAAAGAAACAATTAAAAAAAAAAGAAAGGATTGAGAGAGTGGTCGCCAGTACTGACCACCGCCTACCGGTGGCCAGTACCGGTTACCAAGGTGGGGGGTCCCCCTTCCATAAACCTAAAACGAAGAGATCCGTCCACCTCGGAGCCTCCAGGAAGAATGAAATTTTAAACAATCGACGGCTCCTTATATACCCACCGCAAGGTCACTTACCAGTGACTTACCGTTACTTCCATTGTCTTTGTTCGATCTAATCGAATATTTCAACAAATTGATGGCTTTTTAGCTATTATTTGTACTAGAACATTGTTAATAATTGTTTAATCTACGGTCCTACGACGGTTGTTAATAAACATGATAAATAAACAACAAGATATTGCGAAATCTACGAAGGCGAACGGTTTCGGTGAATGTTTGTTCATTTCCACGATTGTTACTAACATTTATGCATGTTCCGAATATTGATCGAACAATGTGTATCTTATTTATGTATTGCAATTAATTAAGAAACTTGTAGAAATTGATTTTGATCGAGGCTCGATGTTAAAATGTGTTTTTTAATGTTTCAAAGCATGGAAAGTAATAATTGTTTATTAGATACATTAATTTAACATTTGTTTCATTCTTATAATTTGCACAATACGCGTAGAAGTGGTATTTTTTACATAAAAGTGCCAAAATTCAATTAATCGCTTTTTTAGATAGAAAAATCATCGCGATGAAGACTTGTGAATCGATAATCGATACCTGTAGCCTTGAAAATGTCAGTTGGATCGCAGCGAAAAATTCCTCCGCGAACAAAGAATATTTCAACGAAATGATATTTTATGCCATTATTTATACTAGGACATTGTTAATAATTGTCTAATGCATGGTTCTACGACGCTTGTTAATAAATATGATAAATAAACATCGAGATTTTGCACAATCTGCGAAGACGAATGGTTTCGGAGAATGTTTGTTCATTTCTGCGATTGTTACTAACATTTATACATGTTCCGAACATTTATCTTACAATATGCATCTTATTTATGCATTAAATATGATTGATTCGCCTACAGCAATTAATTTTGACCGAGATTCGAGGTATGAACGTGTTTCTTAATGTTTCAAAGCATGGAAAGTAACAATTGTTTATTAGCTACATTAATTTAACATTTGTTTCGTTTTTATAATTTTAGGAATACGCGTGGAAGCTGTATTCTTTAAGTAAAAGCGTCGAAATTCAATTAATCGCTTTTCTAGATAGAAAAATCATCGTGATGGATGTTTGTGAATCGATAAACATTTCCAGCCTTGACAATGTCGGTTCGATCTCAATAACAACAATTCCATCGCGAACAAAGAATATTTCAACGAAATGATATTTTAAGCCATTATTTATACTAGGACATTGTTAATAATTGTTTAATCTACGGTCCTACGACGGTTGTTAATAATTATGATAAACAAACTTCGAGATATTGCGAAATCTGCGAAGACGAACGGTTTCGGTGAAACCGAAAACCGAAAATTTGTCCATTTCCGCGATTGTTACTAACAATTATACATGTTCCCCATATTGATCGAACAATGTGCATCTTATTTATGTATTGCAATTAATTAAGAAACTTATAGAAATTGATTTTGATCGAGACTCGATGTTAAAACGTGTTTCGTAAAGTTTTTAAGCATGGAAAGTAACAATTGTTCATTAAATGCATTCAGTTAACATTTGTTTAATTCTTATAATTTACACAATACGCGTGGAAGATGTGTTTTTTACATAAAAGTGGCGAAATTCAATTAATCGCTTTTTTAGATAGAAAAATCATCGCGATGAAGACTTGTGAATCGATAATCGATACCTGTAGTCTTGAAAATGTCAGTTGGATCTCAGCGAAAAATTCCTTCGCGAACAAAGAATATTTCAACGAAATGATATTTTAAGCCATTATTTTTACTAGGACATTGTTAATAATTTTCTAAAGTATGGTCCCACGACGGTTGTTACTAAATATGATAAACAAACTTCAAGATATTGCGAAATCTGGGAGGGCGAATTGCTTTAGCGAATGTTTATGTCTCTAGGCGATTGTTATAAACATTTTTCCACGTTCCGAACTTTTATGTTACAGTATGTGAATTAAATTTGATCAGAAAATTTACCTAAGAGTTTGTTATACATATATTTCTCCATTTTTTATGAAAATTAACATTTGTAAACTAATTAATTTTTTGCACTGTAAAAGTTGGGAATATTAATGTTACAAAATGCATTTTCGTTTGCATTATGAATGAATAATTTGCTTATAAAGATTAATTTAGGTTGCAAATCGAAAAATATATGAATATCAATATTTTACTTTCATTTTCGATCACAATTAATTTCTGAAAACTCACTAATGTTTTATGATGCCTAAATAAGATGCATATTCTTCGATCAATATTGGGAACATGCATAAATGTTAATAATAATCGCGGAAATGAACAAAAATCCATCGAAACCGTTCGTCTTCGCAGATTTCGCAAAATCTCGATGTTTATTTATCATATTTATTAACAACCGTCGTAGGACCATACTTTAGAATATTATTAACAATGTCCCAGTAAAAATAATGGCTTAAAATATCATTTCGTTGAAATATTCTTTGTTCGCGAAGGAATTTTTCGCTGAGATCCAACTGACATTTTCAAGGCTACAGGTATCGATTATCGATTCACAAGTCTTCATCGCGATGATTTTTCTATCTAAAAAAGCGATTAATTGAATTTCGCCACTTTTATGTAAAAAACACATCTTCCACGCGTATTGTGTAAATTATAAGAATTAAACAAATGTTAACTGAATGCATTTAATGAACAATTGTTACTTTCCATGTTTAAAAACTTTACGAAACACGTTTTAACATCGAGTCTCGATCAAAATCAATTTCTATAAGTTTCTTAATTAATTGCAATACATAAATAAGATGCACATTGTTCGATCAATATGGGGAACATGTATAATTGTTAGTAACAATCGCGGAAATGGACAAATTTTCGGTTTTCGGTTTCACCGAAACCGTTCGTCTTCGCAGATTTCGCAATATCTCGAAGTTTGTTTATCATAATTATTAACAACCGTCGTAGGACCGTAGATTAAACAATTATTAACAATGTCCTAGTATAAATAATGGCTTAAAATATCATTTCGTTGAAATATTCTTTGTTCGCGATGGAATTGTTGTTATTGAGATCGAACCGACATTGTCAAGGCTGGAAATGTTTATCGATTCACAAACGTCCATCACGATGATTTTTCTATCTAGAAAAGCGATTAATTGAATTTCGACGCTTTTACTTGAAGAATACAGCTTCCATGCGAATTCCGAAAATTATAAGAACGAAACAAATGTTAAATTAATGTATCTAATAAACAATTGTTACTTTCCATGCTTTGAAACATTAAGAAACACGTTTATACCTCGAATCTCAGTCAAAATTAATTGCTGTAGGCGAATCAATCATTTTTAATGCGTAAATAAGATGCACATTGTTCGATTAATATTGGGAACATGCATAAATGTTAATAACAATCGTGGAAATGAACAAATATTCATTACAGGAAAAAAAATTTCAAAGTTCAGAACTGCAATTACTTTTTAATAATCAAAGCATACTTTTATTGAAGTATTACATCAAAATATGGTTTAATCTTCTTCTTCTTCTGGAGCAGCTCCACCACTTCCCTTACGCAGGTTCTTCCTCTTTACACGGCCGGGCCTGCCACCACCAAATGGAGATTTTAGTGAAAAGTCAATGTGTTTTTGTGAGTCTAACCGTACGATGAAGGATGGAATGTTCACCACTTGTTTACGCACTCTGAAACAGTATGCATATTTTATGTTCTATGCCTATATTGTAGAATATCATATACTTTTGAAATTTCAGTACATATAAAATGAAGCTATTTAATATCCAAAGAATATACCAATTATATAATGTGTATTGATCCATAAGTATAATGACAGACGTTAAGTGTCAGCATTTTGATACTTAAGTGGCCTGTCTGAAATAAAAACAGCTTTCAACATTTAATTTGATCAATTCGATGTTTGTGTAGATTCTCAAGCATCATAATTATGCATCCATATTTAAAATCATGTTATTAACATTTTGGGTAACCAATGACGTAAAAGATTTGGATACCTGTAGTAGTCAAAAGACTATTATTTTCAAATTACACAAATATTTAATAAGAAATGACAGAATAGCAAAATATGTTCTATATACAAATTGAAAAATGTCTCCAGGTCATGAAACCAGAATAGTATCAAATAATCCTTATCTGGTGATTATCCAGGATTTTAATATTGCCTTAAAGATTAGAAATAACCTGCATGTAATCAGATATTTCTTGCCCATTTTTTAAGGCATACAAAGTGTTTGCTTCTAGAAGAACTTACCGAATGTGACGTTGGCGGATGAGTACACGAGCATGATGAATAGACTTGGCAAGTCCCAATTTGAATACTTGGGTTTGTAGACGTCTTTCTAAGAAATCTTCAATTTTCAAACCAAGAACGTAATCAAGTTTCATACGGCTCTCATCCAATACACCGATTCTTACCAAGCGACGTAAAAGAGCATTTCCTAATAAATACAAACTTTAGTAAAAAAAAAACGTAAAAGCATATAAAATAAATATTTGCTTATTATTTTATCAGTAAAAAAAATATCTCTTCAAAATTATCAGACAAGAGGTGTCAAACAATGTTAATCATCATGATCTTTTGAGCAAAAAAACTTACAATTATTATAACAAATCAGTATTGATGTATTGTGATAATACCTTCAAACAGACGTTTAGGATCTTTTTCTTCTAAAGTCAGAAGCTCACGAGCAGCTTTCCTAATATTTGCCAGAGTATATTTGACTCTCCATACTTCTCGCTTATTACGAAGACCATATTCACCAATAATTCGTAATTCTTGATCTAGACGAGCCTTTTCATATGGTCTTCTAGGTGTGACATAAGTCTTTGAGAAGACTGATGGAATCCGTCCGTTTACCATTTTATACAATTACCTAATATACATGTTGTTATAAATACATACGGGTTTAATCGAAACTTAATATTCTTAGTAAAAAATTCAACATTTTTTAATTTTCTATAACCTGCAATTTAATGCTACTAATTTTGTATAAAAATATTAATTTTATAATATTAAATTTAATTATATGCAAATTCGTGACAACTTTGTTTTTACATTACTATTTTTTAATATTATACTTTGCTGTAAAGCAATTATTGAAGAACACGTGGTGTAATCATAAATTAAAAATTAAAATTAACATTGTACATATTATGGTAACTTCAACTCAAGAATTTTTTAATAAATGTATTCTAATTATAATGTTTGCAATATTTTATACTTCAATAAAAATAAATCAAATATTAAAGAATATTTAAAAGAAATATTGAACTTACTCAGCTACGCTGGTACAACGACGGCACCACGTTGCATTCGGAAAAGAAATGGCCGAGTAGTATAACCCATGTGATCAAATGTACATTTTTTGCGCATGCGCGACCGGAAAAGGTATATATATATAACCAACTTTACGGGTATAAAATTCCTATAGTCCTTTGAGAACGAGTAGGCTAATTAAGGTATTGTCTTATACTTTAGTCTATGTGATGATCTTTGTATCAATATTTTCTATTTAAAAATACGAAAAAATATGGCTGATATCTTTGTCGCATTTATAAAATAAAGATACGAGTTAAATATTTACAAAAAGGATTTCTTTATCGATTTTAACGGTTTTTATGTTTGTTAGAGAAGGTATACTCCTGAGTATCCTGTGCAAACAATTATTATTGCTCACTTTAGTTTTAAAGGTATAGTTATTGCAATTCATGCAAGCACCATGTTGCCTTTTGGGAACACTTTAATTAGAACCAAAGTATAAAAAGGAAAATAATGGGGAATTAAAATTTATTTATTTAAGAGGAAAATAATGAGAAGTTGATCCTTATTGTGTTAAAAACAGAACCCAATCGTTCTATAAGTTAAAATTTTTAATAATTATATTACATTTTATTACAGTACAATTTTTATTACAAACTGTATTTATTTATTTCTGTTAATAAAATAAGATGAATGTATCATTTGTAACTTTTTTAATGATTAATTGTTTCTTAAAATCATGTATTGCGAATATGTATACAAAAATTGATCCGTGAAAAAATTATTTATCTTATATTTATAGAATAAATGAAATTTTTATATCGTGCAAACGCTTAATTTTATAGGTAACTGTATAATATATTTTACCTAACTAGATATTACGTTTATATTGATGGTAAAATTTACATTAAACATCAAATTTATAAAACGTAGAAGTGAAATACAAATAAAATGTTCAAGTACAGGTACAAGTATATTACATACGGAGCAGGGTAAAATATAGTTTTCAAATAGAAAATAATCAATTTCTTCCAAACCTGGATTCAGTATAATTAAAAAAAAAAATTCATTTGTATAAATTTTAATGTCTTCAAATTTTCCAATACATTATGTTATTTCCTTTTATTTTTCATTATGTACAGCAATTGCAAATTTCATAAAATGTCAGCTTATCTTGTATAAATAAAAGTTAATTTCTATATATTTGTTATTTAAATTTTACGTGTATCATTCCTTTCTTTTCCCTATACATACGCCAACTGCGATAAGTAGACAAACACATGCGGCCGACTATATACTATGCATGCAACGACAAATATCAAAAGGGAATTAATCTTTGATAGAATAAATATGTAGCAGTGAATGATAACGAAAATGTTATCAGTCATATGATTTTTTTCAACGTTTCTTTTTTACTGTATTAACAACCTTTGTGATATTTGTGTGCATTTAATACGCACAAAGTACGTGTTTTACGACCATATTTACATTATATAGAAATCATAGACAATAGTTATAAAAAATAAAATTAATTACAAATTGAACGCGATGATGTATAAATTGTTGAATTTGATTTTTTTTAGTTCTAACCTAATTAAGGTGTTAATAAGGCATTTAATAGAAAATTCTAACCTATATATGTATATCAATTTTTTTAAATTAATTATAAGTATATTTGTATTGTAAAAAAAATATAAGGACATATATGAGTATGTTGTTTATAGAAAAGTTTTTGTATTTTACTTTTTATTTACACTAAAAGTATATTATAAAAGTACTTTATATTATAAAATATTTTTATAATAAATTTCCTAAAATAAAAATGAAATCTTTATTAACAAATAGATTTTGTAACAAATAAGTGAATTTTATTTGATGAAGTATTTAAATATATATTACAATGTTAAAATTAATTTACACAATAAAATGTATTTCGTAATTTCTTTATTTTTAAATTAACTATCTAATGGAACAAGTCACGTTTGATATTAAGTCACGTTTAATTCACGTTTCAGTTTGATATTCTTGAATTTTTTTCTTGAGTATGTTTTGATATGTGGGGTTATTCTGTTGACCCCAAAAGCAGTGAAACGAAGATAAGAGAAGATGTAAGTAGCTGTCACGTTTTCAATGTATTCAGTATCTTAGTGACACTAAAGTATTAAGAAAGGTTTTTCTCTGGTTTCGTGGTTTACTAAGAAAAAGTTCAATTTACTGCTATTCCAAATATATTTATTTTCCAAGCTTCCAATATATTTTGTATAACCATGGAGGCTTTGGAGATTGTAAGTATTGTAGCCTTAATATTTTAAGATATAACTCCTTATATACCATAATTTTTATAAAGTAAATTTTTAATAATGTAAACATTAAAAATATCAGAAACATACTGATGAAGGTAAGAATATTTATATTTTGAGATATTACTGCATATAGTGAATCTTATTTAATACTTTTTAATTGTATCAAAAATTACTATTTTTCAATAATATTACATACAATATTCCATGTTTAATTTGAATATTTAGGTAATACAAAAATACTAAAATGATTAATTGAAAATTTATTTCTCATAATAGAATAGTAAATAAAACAAAAATAATATTAGTATTTGAGTAAGAAATACCTCTAATTATAAGAGGTGTACTGGAGGATGGGTGATACACATGGAGCCATATTCACCACTTAGTATCTCATGTGATCGTTTGCATTATGAGTTTGCGAGTTTGATGTCCCAAATTTACAAGTATAAGCTGAAAAAGAAAATAAAAAATTATCTATTCTACGACAATCATAAACATTAGATCAACATAAAATTAAAGAGACTTATAGTTTTAATAAATTTCAATTAAAAGAAAAATAAAATTTAATACGATTCAAATATATACATCCATTTTTTTAAATTGTAATACCTTTATATTTTAAGATTATCTATGAAAACAAATTTCTAGTTATATTAAATAAATATGATATAACAATATTGTAAAAACAATTATTTCTTCATAATATTATAAATTGTTATGTAAATGCATTATAATAGAATTTAAATTTTATAATAGTCATGAAATGTAATCATAATTCTAGTTTATTACATATATGTTATTGCAAGTAATCCACAAGTAGCACATACAGTTAGTATATCATGCTTTTAAGATAGAATAAATTATTCTCATAATTAACGATAACCCATGGAACTCCATTCTACAGATAATAACTATATTGACCTTTCAAAAGAAATTTATAACTCACGCGAGCAAACTCGTGCAAGATAATATGTAATGACATATATTTATTACAACGATTAAACTGGTATGTCAACAACTACAATTTCATTACATTGTGTTTTTTTTTAGTACACACTTTTTAAATGAAATGAATACAGGATTATCTGTATAACCAGATTATTTAAATATTTTTTAGAGGAATACAACTTAATAAGAAAATATTTAATATTTGTTTAGTATCCTATTTTGAAGTCTTTTCTTGCGGGATCAGTGTCTGGCACTTTTTCAACTATTTTGTTTCAACCGCTGGATCTTATCAAAACAAGACTTCAAAGTAGAGTAAATCTTCATCTTGAGTAAGTGGAAAATAACAGATTATTAATTTTGTAATTGCTTTGTGTTTCAAATTGACTTCATCAAATCATATGTCTTTGATTAGTCCTCCAAAGAGTGGAACAATAGGAACAATAATCCATATAATTAAAAAAGAAAATGTATTTGGACTCTGGAGGGGTATGACTCCAGTAAGAATTTAACAATTATTGAATTTAAATATGTTGAAAAGGAATACTGATTGAAAACATTTTTTCAGTCTATAACCAGAGTTATCCCTGGTGTTGGATTATATTTTTCATCATTACATTGGTTAAAACACACATTCCATTTAAAAGATCCACTTACACCTACAGAAGCCATGTTATTGGGTGTTACAGCAAGATCTATGTCTGGAACTTTCTTAATTCCGATAACAGTAGTAAAAACACGTTTTGAAGTACGTATAGTTATTATCAATACGTTTACAATTCTTACATTGTACGGAATGAAAACATACAGCATTCTACATAATACAAATTGCATGAAAATGGACAGTTTAGTATTAATTTCATTTTACAGAGTGATGTTTATAAATATAATAGCATAAGAGAAGCATTGAAATTAATTTATAAGCAAGAAGGAGTGCGAGGTCTTTCAAGCGGATTAGTACCGACCTTATTAAGAGACGCTCCGTTTAGCGGTCTTTATCTCATGTTTTATACTCATTTAAAAAATACTATTGTAGAAGCAGGTAATTTCTATTAATATACAAAATACTTAAATTTTTCTATAATACCCGATATTTTTAATGAATAACATTTATTTTCAGATTTACCATTGGCCAAATCGTCAGCTCCAATTCATTTTAGTTGTGGAATACTAGCAGGAATATTTGCTTCTGTTGTAACACAACCTGCTGATGTAATCAAAACGAAAATGCAATTATATCCAAACGAATTTAGAGATGTTCACAGTGCAATCTTTAGGGTTTATAAAAAATATGGAATACTAGGATATTTTAAAGGCATTGTTCCGCGAATGTTGAGAAGGACGTTAGTAACTGCTATGGCTTGGACTGTATATGAAGAGGTAGCATAATTTTTCGGAACTTTTAGGTTTTTATTGTTAAGACAATTCTAAAACAGGTCATATTAATTAAATATTATATTATTTTTAGGTTACAAAAAGTATAGGACTTAAATAAAATTTTTCTATTTAATGGTATGCTAATTGTTTGGTGTCAGTTGACACAAAATTGAATGAGATTTAACAATTTATGCATAGCAAAATGAAAGTCATTCAATTAAATGCTTACATTTGATGTACAGTATTTTAGTTTGTACAAAGACGATTTGATTATAGCAGACAATTGTATTATAGCAAATATTACTACTATGTACAGTATTTGGATAGAGTATCCTATCGCTTGGTAATGTATTATTAATGTCTATACTTATTTAATAAATTATACAGTATTATACAATTTCCTTGATATGTAATCGTTGGGTTCTGATTACTTTAGAAATATTTGCACGACTTTTTAAAATAACCTGATACTTTCATTGTAGTACTGTTTTATTAATTTCAATTAACAATCTTACGAGTATTACAATGCAAATTATAGATAATTTACTTTAATGTCTTTTTATATATATATATACAGACAGCCTAAAATAACATTTGCATCAAACATGATTAAATGATTTAAAGATAGCGCGATGCGATGAAAATTAACTCAGGCGCAGTTGCATAAAAATCACGATTTGAATTTGTAGATTATGCAAAATCTTTACCTTAATATTATATTAAGCAGTGTGCAAGTGAGCCTGTTGCATTGATTATATCCCCATGGTATGTCTTCTTCTGTCTGAAAATAGACAACATATTTTTTAGAAATTATGATTTCATTACTTCTTTCTTCTCATATTAATTTTGATCGTTACCAAACACCTAGATAATGTATGTGTATATTATTTATTAACCTTGCCTTAATACACGAAATAATTAAAAAAAAATATACACATATATATGTGTATGTATAAATATATATATATAAAATATATATATATATATGTATGTGTGTGTGTATATATCATACTTCTGTCGGCTACATGTGTGGAAGAACAAATAACAAATTAAAAATCATGATCATCTTTGATTGTGACATTGGAAACAAAAAGAATGACTTTTTAATTTGTACAATGTTTGAATAAAAACTGAATTATTAATTTTATTAGGATTTTTGCAGATAATATGATACTGAGTGCTATTATAGAAAACATTGTAATGAATATTAATTTGTTTAATTAATACGTTTTAATGCTGAAATCATGTTTAAAATTAGTTTCAAATTTCTTATTTTATACAATATATAGAATAAAACGCATTTTAATATTTAATAAATATATTCATATTAAGTATAATACTAAATATATTATTTGATACTGTAGTAATATATTATGGTAAATAAGAAACCCATGTAACTTGAAATATAATATAAAATTTAAAACGAAATATCATAAACATGTCTTTTATCACAATGTAACAATACAAGATGATTTTTTACTCAAAGCTATTATTTTTGTGTTTTGCTTTTTTTGTCTAGTTGGTCAAAAAGCAGATTATTTATTGTGCAAAGGATTTATTATGAGCAAACACGAATCACACAAATGTAGTACGCACGTAAAGTATGAGTCTTCTATCAAGCCGAAATGAAGGACACGGCAAAAAGAATGAGACAAGATATGATTAAGGGGGATTTCCTGGGAGCACCATATAATACATGATTCCATGTGACCTGTCATCAACCTTCAAATCGATGTACTGTCTGACGCTAAGGATTACGACTACCCAATTAGAAAATTTGATTGAGCTTCGCCCATGTCCTGTCTTTTACAACTAAAAATAATGGAGAAAAACGCATGCAAAGGGAAGAAGAAGTATTTGGCGTACATGATACATATTCCTTGAACTTTTATTAATAAAGTTCGAAAGAAAACACATTTATTAATGCGACTATATGCCAACTTGTAAGCCCAATCTATTTACTGCTTCATCAATTATAGCCTGATGGCTGTTAAATGAATATAGTTTTACATTTCTGGACTATACACGTGGATTTATTATATCAAATTGAATTATTAAAATTGTTCCTTTGGACCTATATTAGATATCTTCCCTGACTAATTGGTAGACACAATGTTCAATTTTAAAGTGAATATGCTCCAATAAATAACAATCAGGAAATAAGGGAAGTAAGAGCAGGAGTTTGTTATTGTAACTTTAAGCACTCAAGTATCGCTCCAAAATAAAGATCACTGTTTTCAAAATATCTAACTTTCCTAATAAAAGGACATGTTTGGTATTATCATTCCGATATAAATACCTCAGAAATGCGTAGTAGAAGCTAGGATTGTATAGTCACAGTCACACAGGGCACTGTTGTGGCAGGTCTACGGAAGTAGGCACTGTTTCCTCCACTAAACCACTAATTTCTTTTCGACAAAAAAGCTATGCAGTCGTTGAAATTATATAATTGATTTACCCTATGAAGACATTATACCGATCAAAGCAAGCATAGGTATACCTTCTCCTATCTTGCTCTGTAGACAATATCTATAATACTACATGATAAAAATACCTTTCTTATGGGAACAACTTTTACTACTCCTTGCTCGACATTACCTCGATGCACCTTTTTCAGTAATATGTTACATAGAGCAAGCTCGTCACTTTGAAAATTAAATGCTGTACGATCAGGTCCATATGAAATTTAGTAAGAGTATTTCTCCGATTAATAGGCAGGACCAGAGACTGGCTCGCTGTGACTATGCCATTCTTCAAAATTACAGATAATTATCATGTATATATTATGTGCATCTAATGAAACTCACCTGGTAAAGAACCTGTACAGTAATTGAGACGAATATGGTATATTGTTTAGTGCATACCTGGCTTACTTCTCACTCACTAACCAATCAAGAGTAGTTACTTGTGACTTCGACTTCTAGATCGATGGCGGCGACGGTTATGATGACTTGAGCTTCGATGGTCACGATTTCCTAAAAATGCAATACAGTTTTTAATTATTCGAATTTTACGATTATATATTTTATGTTTACCTTTATCCCGAGCGTGACGGCGGTGGTTATCATCATCTCGATGTCTATCATGTTTATCTCTTGATCTACTTCTACTTCTGTGCCCAGAATTTCTATATATAAGTAGCATTATAAATTAATTATATATTATACTTAGTAATTGCAGACAATATATCCTTTACTTATATGGTTAATTCGTTTTATAGCTTTCTGCATAAGTCAAATTTTATAAATATGATGCGTTATAAGGAAAAAGAAAGATCAGTTTTGGATTAAGAAAAATATGGTACCTTGAGTAAAGGAAATGTGAACAGTATCAATTAATCTTTGTTTACTTTTAAGCCTTATGAAAGTTGATTAAAACACCAGACCTAATATGACTCACAATTCTTTCCAGGACTGATCCTTTTTTCTTTTTATAGAAAATGCAGAATCATAGATCTAAAAGTTGATCAAAGCAAAATGGCTCTATTTGCACATCTTTATGGAATAGAAATAATGGAAAACAAAATTTTTTAATATGTATGCAGACATGAGTATAGGCAAAATCATGCATCTACGAATTTGCGTAACTCGAGGATTTGTATATTTAATATAATGTACATTTAAATAGTTTACCTGTGACTGCCTGAATCATGTCTGCCTTTATCATCATCATTACGTCGACGTCGTTTATCTCTTTCTCTGTCTCGATCCCTATCTCTGTCTCCATCTCTTCTTCGTCTATCAAGTTCTTCATTGGCACGAGCTCTTTGCTTTCTGTCTTCCTCTCTTCTTTGTTCTTTTTCATCTCTAGCTTTCTCGCGTTTACTCTACAAATGTATTTGCATAATGCTTGATATCTTAAAATACTTAAAGATTTATATTAAATTTCATATTATATATGCTCACCATAATTTCTTGAAGGGCACTCTTTAATCTGGCATATCCAACATGTTGTTTACCCATTAAATGATCATCAATTCGTTGCTGAGCATCACCAACAATAAGAAATGCACCGCATACATCGCATACCTCCATTTGTTTCTCTTGCGCAGCAGCTAGTTCAGCAGTCTAAAATAAATAAGTATCTCATTTGCCAAATTTTTTTCATTATAATTTACTATATTTTACATTATAATATTTACTTGATTATAGTGACTATTATCATTAGATTTTCTAAGTGTTTCTCGTTCTTCCTTTAATTGATCACATAATCTCATTAGGCCTTGCGCCTGTTCCACATTTCCTTGTATGCCACTTTGTTCTGCTTCTTCGACTAATTTATTAATTTTTTCTGTTAAAAGAGCAATTTGTTCTTCGTTCCTTTGAGTTTGTGCTGGTGTCAAAGTAGGCTAAGTAAACATACAAATTTATTGAAATCTCTACTATCATAATGATAGCAATTCAATAAAATTATTCTTACTGCTTCTGTTCTTCCTATAAGTGCTAACCGTTGTTTTCCCTTTATTATCTTCCTTTCAACCTCGTTCAACATGCTTTGGCAGAATCTAATAAATTCGTCCTCATACTGTTGTTTTCTATACGAGTATGGTGCCTTTTCAAACAATTCTCTAGCTTCGTCATCATGTACACGAGAACATGCACCCAAATCAGCTCTCGTATTAACAAACAAATCGTGAGGGCAAAATTTTACTAAATACAATTTGCAAAACTGAAATGCGAAAACAATATTTTAACGTTGCAAAAAATATGACGAAGCTCGAATACTTAAAAATACAAATCTGTTAATGACTCTAGTTGAAATATCAACGTCCGTAAAAATGTACCTCTGGATCTTCCCAATTAAGTTCTTTAGGTTTTTCATTAGGAAGAACGTTTCTATTTCTTCCCATAAGCTCATCGAGCAAAGCAGCAGCAGCAGCAGCAGCCATATTCCAAAATTCTTTGCAGTCGAGTCTCGTTTATTAGAGATATACTAAAATGCACCGATGACTATTGGGCAAATACCACGTAAAATGTATTATTCGTTGTTCTTTTTTCACGTAAAATAATTAATAGGTAGTGAAACGATGCAAAACGGTACGAAAACGAAACAGATCCACGAAAACATTAAAAGACACGAACGATGTGACGATACTTAGGTTTTAACAGGGAGTTTAAGCGCAGACGCACTCCATTGAATCCACGTTTTAGTTTGCCTGGCAACAGTAGGTAGCGGCAGTAAACTTCGCATCATATTTAAAACGTTTAGGTGAACAATAGATAAATCAAGTTGTAATTCTGAAACGTGATAGCATTGATGTTAGAAAAAACAACCAATCTACCCATTGAACTTCCCCACTACTACGCATACTAATACATAAATCACACGTCAGTGAGTTTGATACTTTGTTAGTTCAGGGAGTCAAGAAAGAAGGCAAATATGAAGTTTTCTCTCTCGATCTCGACAGTAAACAAGGTAGTCAGGTGAAGTCTTTACGCTTTCCCGTCTTTTCGCATTTTGCCGGCCTAAACTTCTCTTCGTCTCACCGTTTTCGCGGTGAGTGCTGTCTTAACTGGAGTGGGGAAAAGTAACGGGTGGCTCTTACAGAACTATATTCTTGTGTAAGAAATAATGGATAAAACCAGGTACATTATTCATATGCGAGAAGTCGGTCGTTGTTGGCTAAGTTGGGCATGTGTAAAAATCCATCACGTGATGAGAACGCAACGGAACAAAACACGACAATGTGAGGTACAACGATAAAGCTCGTGAACGTAAATACCTTAGATACGTTTTGTATCTCATTTTCTCGTGTTTTGTTTCATTCGCGTTCCTCGTCAAGCGGTTTCCCCTGTAACATTTTAGCTTGTTAAACAGCGGCCAACTTCTCGCGTGTAAATAATACCTAGCCATCTGCCGGGTACCGTAGTACAAAAGAACACCCGTTACGTTTTCCCATTACGTCGCAGGCTGTTTGATTCAAGCAGTATTCACAGTAAGAATTGTGAACGGAGAGATGGAAGGGGAGTTAAGGCCGGTATAATGTAAGTAGAAGGGGAAGCGTAAAGACTTTACCTGGCCATTCTGCAGCTGAAGTTCAATTGTATATAAACGGCTTGACTATTGATTGTCGTTTACGTTTGGAGACAAAATATTGCCCATGATTCGTATAACGAATCGAAAAATAGTAGGTATTATAACGAAGAAAAATGTTAACAAATTTTTTTACGGAAAAAACGCTTTTTAAGATGCATTGATCGAATAGCTTTCGATGAAACGTTACTTTTGAGTTTTATATCCTCAAAAATGATTTAAAAAGTTCTAAATAAATCTTAGAAAGAATTGAATTTTACATAAAAATGTTAAATAAAATTTTATATGTAATAAAGTACATTTATATTGAATGTAAATAAAGTACACAATTATTTATTTTTCTAAAAGATAAAATTAAAGCAAAGGAATTAATTGCACCTAACTTTAACGTAATTGTCTTCTATTGCGTAACATTGTAGAGATATTACAAACTTATTTATATAATTATCTCAAAGTTTTCTTTATAAGTGAATAATATGGTAAGCAAGCAAAGGGTATTGAATAACACATACATACATATGCATGTGCATAGAAAATGTATGTAAGTACATAGAACGTACGTAGAAAAAATCTGTATGTAGATATTAGTAATTTCAAAAAAAATGAATTGATTATATTTTGCACATTAGTAATTTTTGTTATAAAAAAATGGGTGTCGTAACAAAAATTACAATACTTTTCCTCGTTATGAGAATCGTGAATAATCTTTTATTTCCAACCGTAAACGATGGTCAGTAGTTGGATAAGCCGTTTGTCCGCAAATCGGATTTTAGCTATGTGAGAACGAGAGAGAAACCTTCGTGTCAGCTTTTTTCTCGACTCCTCAAATGACCAAAAACCGAGCTCACGGATTCGTGATTTATACATTAGATGTGCAGTGGTAGGGGAAATTCAATATGACGTCGGAGAGAACGTAATTCTTTTCTGGTATTAGTATTGCAGGGGGTGTAGAAAACAATAGGGCGATACCTTATACATCGAAAATACATAAAAATAAACAAGAGAAACGTCAAATTTATACACGTTCAATTTAATAAACAACGAATGCTAAACAAATCATGGCTTCTTTTATATTTCTGTCAACTGTTTTTCGAGATCGATTTAGCTATGATGCTCGAGGAAGATAAAAAAATATGATACAACACAAATCTGGTCATGACGTTTCAGCAATAATTGTTCTCACTGCATGATATAAAGTATACGATGAACATCTTTTTTTTTTTATCAATATATGTACATGTATACATATGCGTCTACGGTTTGATAATATTTTTCAATATGAAATACAAAATTTTAACCGTGTTTTTTAATTTTGTTTGACTTATATACATATATAAATTCAGTTTCGTACAAATATATACATATGTATGTACCTATGTATAAACATAGGTGCTGCATGTTTTATTTCTTTGTCAATCTCTAGTCCACGATAAAATTTGTAGTTTGCATTTTTAGGAATATCAAATATTATAAAGAATTATTTACATATACAGTACGTGATTATTTTGTAGGCATGTTCATAAAATACTAAGCGATGTTAAAAATAATGCAATAACAATTTATTAGTCATCACTGTTATGCTAATATCGATTATATATTACATGTTAAATACCGTACATACTTGCAATACGCATAAACTCATTACATCATTATAATTATCGCTGATCATTATTTTTTTTATAAATATTAGAGGTGTGGTTATTGAATTAATTTAGTTTCTTTAAAACCACAACAAGTTTGAAAATATAACTTAATATTACATTTTTCGAAGTGCTAATTACAATGTTAGACAAAGTTCGATCCGATTTCAATCTTAAAAGATTCAGAGATTTTTGCGGAATATGAGAAATGAGAACATGGAATAATTTATATTCTACTATTAATTTATACAACTATCCAGCTATAATTTATTCAAATAAATATAGCAAATACTTCTGAAGATTTTTCTCCCGTGTTCAATTTCAATGTGAGAGATATGATGGGATTCCAGCAATATAATTAGCGACTGAAATGCAATGATGAATAATGACGATGAATGATAATTATCAAATCAACTGCAGATTAAATTCATTCGTATTCTTCATCATCAGGTCGGACCTGAGGGAATCTTCTCACAGGTTGATGTGGTTGCGGACGTCTATGTTGAAGAGGAATGTTTACTTCTTCGGGGCTACGAAACACCTGATTCAATGGTAAACGAAATTGCGGAAGGCCTGTTGGTTGTGGACGAGCTGAGGGTGGAATGCTGTTCAATGTAGCTGGTTGAGGGCTTGCATATACCTGTGCATAAATATTTGCATTTGTTACTGACATGAACACACCCACATCCTTAATTTCATATCTTAACAGAGTAATGCAATAGAATCTCTATTATTTGTACTAACAGACAGACAAAACTATTCAAATAAAAGAATTTTCGCGTAACAAAATGCTCTTTTTTGATGTTGATTATTCCATGTTTCGAGTACAATAACAGAAATGTCAAATGAAATGAGCTACCTTTTCTTTTTCAATAATTTACATATCCCGTATATTTTGAACTGTTAAATCGGTCAAGTTTGAACACAAATTTAACTGTGCAACAACTTTTCAACAATTTTTCAATGGGTACTTTGTCATCGATTTTCCAATCATTTGTCTTGTCTTTTCGTTTTATAATATACGAGAAGATGCAACAGACGCATATTTTTTGTAAAACATTATATTATTCTCTCAAAGATGTATCAAATTTTATATTAATATCTGAAAATCACCTAGAAGAAAAAAAACGAATAAATGATTGTTTGTGAAGAATTTAGCAAACATTAATATAAGTTCTTGTTTAATTACTGCACAAATTAGAACTTTGGAAAGGAACCAACACGTACACTGAATCTTTGATTCGAATGAACGACGATCTTTTCAATCATTGTGATTTTTGTCATACCCTCTTGCTAACTTTATATTTCATTTTCAAGTTATGCGTTATATCGTGTTTCCTTTACGTAGTTAGCTCTATACGCTAAATTACGATGATCGCGGTCAATATTTGTCGTTACAGATGAACGTTTCAATAAGAGAAAGGATACTCCGCGATAAAATGTTCTCTGTTTGGACAACAGAACGTTTGAAAAGTTGAGTGTCCGGTTGTTGAAGTATTCGAATAACAGAGATTCGGACCTATCCACTTTCCTTAGAAAGTTCTATTGCGTCTCAATGAAGTCTTACCGGTGGTGTGGGACGTCGAATGGGCGCAGAGGCAGGAGTGATCTGATAGTCACTGACCTCACGTTCGTCCGCGTGTATATCAGCCGGGAAGTATCTTTCGCTGTATCTCAAGGTTACATTAGGTTTGGTCTCAGCCTCAGCTAAGTTCAATGGTTTGTACAGGTACTCGTTAACGAAATGGTACTGCGAGCTCTTCTTGCAGTTTATGTCACCGCTCGGCGGCATGCAAATCAGGTGAACCTGTAACACGAACGATTCTAATAGCTTCTACATTCGGAGAAGAGAAAGGTGTTCCACCGGACAGAAAACGCACACCGTTCCTCTATTTAGATCTTTTCAGTCGAGGAAAGGGGCGTGGGTTAATTACTCCGGAAACGCACTAGGATATGCCGCTATCGGGAAACCGATTAAGGCGATTTATGATTGGCCTTATTTATCTGTTCAGGGAACAAGACCGGAAATGATCGGGCGAAATCGTACGTTAATGTATACGAGAGGTGAAATTTACTTATCGGTGGTATTCAGAGCTGGGTTAATTGTACCGGTGTGAAACAAAGTTTATTTTTACGAACGCTTTCACTAGGTCACTTGAATTATACAGAAATGGTTAGCACCAGGCCTTACAACTTTCCTGGATACAATTATTTTAAAAGAAGTTGTTTAAATTTTATGTATCGTGTCTCCTCGTCGACCGGTCGTACAATTCGAAATAAAGCGATGAGAGAAAGTATACAGAGTGGTTAATTCAATATTAATAAATAAAAGTTTCAAGTAAGGTTGATTTCGAGCGAGGCATATTCTGATGTTATTGGATTCTTTGTAGGTGGACCATTCGTTGGGGAAATATGAAAAGTACGATTTATTAAGAAGAATATACGACTTTAGATAATACGAAGTAAAGAATTCTTTTGGTATATCAATAAATTTCTGCAGACATGTTAGGAAGGATTCCTGTGTTAAGTATTTTTGAACATTTAAGAAAGTAAGCATTACGTGCATACATATTACTGGTACAACTTTGCAATATTGAAGAAATTCATATATTTTTACAACAAATGACTTTTTGGTATAAATAGTTTTATACTTCTTTTTATAGGAAATAACGAGCCGATCGACTGATATATAAAAAACAAATGTATTCTTCTGTGAAACGAAATATCAAGAGAGAAGTTACTTAAATAGATCCAGTAGTATCGAAAATAATTTACGTGATGAATCTTGCATGTTCTTCACTTAGTATTCATATATACATAGATCTATATTTTCTATCTGACAGACGAGAAAATATGAAACATTAAATTTAAATAAATTTACATTTAATTAATCACGAACCACAAAATTGAATTGATATTGTAACTCTACATTATTATACAAAGGTTCTTGGTGAAATCAATAATGTAAGAACAACCATTACGTATTTGGAATAACTGCCACAGAGAACTGATAAAAACGAACATATTGATTCCGGTTATGGTTCTATATTATTACATTGATTTCTGTTTTCAAAAATGCATTTACTGCATTTTAAAATCTCTTTAAATTTATTCTATTACAAAAAGTTTATATTATTGAAACAAATAAATAAATATATTTATTTATGACAATTTGTACATACACTATAAATAATTTGTATGTACTATTTTCATTTCTGTATTCGTGACAAGTGTATGGATTTATAACAAATCTAAAGAATAAACACCAAATTAATACCATATATTACACACGACTTATCTATATTTAACAAAATTTCATTTTGTTATTTTAAAAACGGGTATATTCTGTAATCATTGTGAAACTGACATAAAATCGTTATAGAATCGATTTTAGAACCGTAATTGGAGTCGTTATGTTTAATTTGTTTGACTTTTTATAACAATTGTTGTTTCAAGAACAATAATCATGTAACATGTATTACAAGCATCGAATACGTGTTCATAATTGGACTTGAAATTCGTATATTTGTTGACTACGCGACGATTACCTGGTGGAACGTGAATCCTTCGGGACAGATCCAAGAATGTTTGGCATTATCCTGGCAATAATGGAAGACTTCACAATGCAGGTCTTCGTCGGCATAATATCCGGTTTGTTTGTTCACGCAATCGAATTTACTCTGCGGTAAGAGAAGCGTCAAACGATCGGGCTCCTCCTTTTCTTCCAACTCTTCGGCCTTCAATCACAGTATAAAGTTAATGACATCGTAATTTTCACGACCGTGACTCACACGAGGAAGCGAAACGTTCACGCGAATAATTCGATTTTCCAATGACATTTATTGAAAGTCAACGTAAGATAAAATTTTTTCGTAAAACCGGTTCCACGATTTATCGTCGAAAATGATTACTTAATTCCAGCTATCGTTAAGGGGATAACAACGGTGTATGTAATTTTTAAAAATCACTACGAAAAGAGTAAAATGATTTGCTTCGTCCCTGAAATTATTTCTTTCTCCTTGATGTAATAGCCGGTGATTACATAAGATCTTTATTGTGCGGAGTCGCAAACAATGGGTGCAAGGGTTTCTTACGCTGCTTTCACTTATCGTAAGATACGAGGAATAACAATTTGGCCTGGCAGCTGTTACGGTCGTTCGAATTTTGTGAAAGGTTGATTTAAGAATCGAGAGACCAGACGATAATCACCTGAGGATTTTGAGGTTGTCCACCGCGAATAATACTGCGTGGTGGTCCACTCACCCTGATAGCTCCTTGTTCGAGCGATGGACTTGGCGGTTTACGATACAACTGTGAACAAAAAAATAAAAAAAAAAAATGAGTACAGTATTCGCTTGTTGGTACATTGAGAAAATTCTTCTTTCGTGTCAGAAGCCATTCAGGGTAGTCCGTACAGTTGTTGCAAGCCGTAAGAAGTAAGAAATTCACGTGAGTTGATACTTTGAAGTAACCGGTTATTTTTACGTAAGTCCTTACGCAATATGTATTACGCATACACAATATTAAATGACGCAACTACTTTCATTGCAATTATTAATACTTGGAACTCGAGCGATTCGAAAACTGGTAATTGTCGTAATAAAACCGAAAAAGCATTACAGGTATTAACTTAGCGGTAAACGAATATAATTTGTTAATAATATACGACAGTTACACGATTAAAGTAGATAGGTGTTCCATAAAAACGTGATAAGTGAAAACGTTTCAATCGAACGTTACAACTAGATGTAAAATGTTAATTAAATTTTTTGTATATACAACGATTTACTTTCGCTGTCAAAATTAACAAAATAAAAATGCCCGAAGCTGTAATCTTATTATTTATTACGTATTGTAACACGCAACTTGCTGTTGCGTTCATTCTTGAAGTTGAACGGTTCACATGGGGGATTGCATATTTACCAACTTTTTCATTTACTGGAAATTCGGTAAGATTTTTAATTTAGCGTTATTTTTATTTTCCACAAAGCTATTCAAAGCTATCGAGAGCTAATTGGAATCTAATTTTTGGATAAACTAACTCAACTGTAGAAAAAGGTTTTCTAGATTTTATTCTTGGACGACTGATTGTTAAAAAATTACATTACAATTATCATTCGTATAGATATATGTACGTGTTTCCCCCTCATTTTTACTTCTTGAAAATACATCAACGTTTTTTTTAATAACTTGTACTAGATTTCTTGGATTCTTTTGCAGTGAAATTGCCTAAGATTAGTTTTAAGGCCATACTTTTCGTGATAATATTCTCCTTTATGATTTTTCGGCATAATGAGCAATAATAGCGCACTTGGACATAATTTATTATTATACGTGATTTATCAGAAGTATATTCACAAGAGAAGTATATTCTATATAAATTGTTGCCAATAAAATTATCAATTGTGAAGTTTCATATTTCTGAAAAGGTTAAGTGACTTTTTGCAAAAACATCTAGTTAAGTAAATTTTTAATCCGTATTAAATAAATTGTGAGATCAATTTGGAAGAACGTATTACATGTTCGGCTAGATCGATGGATCGTTGTTTGCGATTTCTCTTTTTGTTCCCAATCATCGTACAATTAAATTTCAATCTTCGTTTTTGTATAGTACAGAACTTACATGTATACATATATGCACAGTATGTAGTAACGTCTCGCATAATACGTATCCTGAATTGAGATCGCATCGATTTATTTCACAAGGTATGCAAGTAGTGTTCCAAGAATTGACTCTTATTTGTTCAGCTTGCTCGTCTTTGTATACATCAAATACGAGAGTGAGAACAACGAGAATGAGCGAGATGCGATTAAATGGTGGGGATAACGACGAGACATTATGTAAGAAATTATTGTATATTCTCTCACTATTATAGATCCATTCGTTTAAAAATACGTTGTTCCCGGATGTATTCCACTTTTAAACGTATTGCCAAATCTTTCATCCATCAGCAGTGTGTTATTGTTTGTTCGGCATAATATGAAGTGTGGGTAAACAAAATCGTACGATTACGACAGGATCGTGCCGATAAGGTGGCTAACTTCCGAGTAGATTCCAGATACAAAAGAATTTATACGAGTCGAATCATGTAAATCTTTCATGCGAAAAGAAATCGAAGACTCCTTTATCATTTGGAATCTGGAGCTTTGTTATTGAGATACGATCGGTTAAAGTTTGTATGCGTGGGAACATCATGACAAATGTCTTTCTCGTGTGAATGAATGTGTATTTACATATGTACGTTCGTGCAATCGGCCGATTCGAATATAAATAGCACGTGCCGCGAATCACGTCAATAAACTTTGCTTGTATACATGTACCACGAAAACGAAACCTTAGATTGCAAAACGATGATAACTTTTCGCTTTTCCTTTGCGCAAGGAATTTACTATATTTGTTTAATATATTTTGACTCGTTTCATTTTCTTCGTAACACACTGTGCAAATAATAAAATTATTGGTTCTTCTCGAAGATTTTAAGTTTAGCAATTATTTTTTAACTAGTATACCAATTCATTCGTCGTATCGTTTCGTGTTTCCATTCACAGTGGATCTACTCTACAATACATCCCTAATTAAATCGACGTATCTACATAGGGTACGAGTAACGCGACGAGCTGTTCATTACATTCACTTATCTTTAACTTCAAAGGACACGAACTTTTTTTTTTATTAAAATACAACGAAAATATAGAATATCAAAATTATATGGAAGGCTTCGTTTTCGAGAAAAATGCATTCGAAAATCAATCTACACCTAATTGACGACTGGGCAATCTAACTATGCAATCGTTGTTGCATATCGTGTACGATTTCTTCCAATTGGCGTACAGGTTGCAACAACAACAACAATAATAATAATTTCATTACTTACAGGCTGTTGGCCAGGATTCCTGAAGGCAGGTGTCGGTGTAGGGGTCACAATGTTGTCCTCGTAACTGTTATCACGAAAACCTTGACCCGCGGATGCGTAAAGAGGTCCTAGGCTCGACGATTTACCAGGAAATGGCACCCTGCCGTCTAAATCGTAAGCATTCTGTGCTGTTGCTGTCACAGCTAGTGCCACCAGACACAGCCAATACATCCTGAAAAAGATAAAACGAGCGAGTTCCACTGAGCGGTCCACGACAATTTCTCGCTGTCTAGAATTACGCGCTCGATGCACTTTCTCGCACATGATACGCAGACAAAATAACAGAGATCTGTATTTACAGACATGCACTAGAGAAAGTGACCTTGGCTATTGATATCTTCCATAGAGCACGGCGGTTGACTCCAAGTGGAAAGTAATGATACTTCACCGAATTGATGGAAATCGCAGCTGGTCTCGCGAGAAACTTTGCGATCACCTTCAAAATTTACGTCTTTGTCTCACTGTCCCTTAAACGTACGACGTACGAACGATTATGTCCGATTTTCATCGAGTATGGTTAGTAGTTCCTTAGTTAACGTTTTCCCTCGGTTATTCGACTCTTCAATTTTTGTTTAATTGCTGACATTCTATTTGACACGTTCGTTGCAGCAATCGATCAACGTTACGATATTCGAATGTAAATCGCACAAGGACGAAGCGTGAATACTGAGTAAAATATATTTCGATTTACAGGGTGAGTTTAAATCATAATCGTATTTAATACAGCAACGAACGTGATGAAGTAACAGCTTCGATTTAACGGTCCCAAATTATCCTCGTATCTACTCGAAAGATTTATAGGTCCATTAAACACGATGGTCAAGTACGTAAATAAATCGTTAATGTTTCATCGAATGTCTTGGGAAAAAATATATATACAAATACAGTTAATGGGGAATCTAAAGAGAGAAACGTAAATAATCATTTAGAATGAATGATACATAATTTTCAGCAAATTTACTTGCAGCTGCCGCGTGCAAATGTGCCGGGGGCATACACGTTTAATGTCGATGACCTAGAATATTTGCGAGAAAGAGGGCCACGGAGAAATGTGGTGAAATAGAATAATCGTATTTCAAGCCGAACGAAGTTGCACACTCTCTCTCTCGTGCATTGGTTGCTGCAGTTTCGAACGCGATGGAAAATCCGACTGATAAAGGCCGTCTCTTGGATCTCTCTGTTTTAATTCTCTAAATTTATCATTTGAACGATAAATTGATCGAAAGAAAGTAAAAATCACACGATATAGGTACGCGTGAATACAATTACGCGTAATTACATTTAGAACGAGACGTTCGTTATTTGCAACCAGTTGGACTGGTTGCGACCGTAACCGTAGGAAACGAAATATTTGGTCCTAGGCGGACTGTCTGTCTATTGTTTGACTTGGAACACACGCGTTGGTACTTCTGTCGGTGATGGTCGGTGAAAAGCACCTTACTTTCTAAGTGCGTAAAACACGGACAGCGGTTTCACGATCCGTTGAGGACATCTCATTCGTAACGGCGATGATGTATCGCGAGAGATCCGGCGCTTTCGATAAATTTGAAAGGCTCGACTTACGAGAGCGGACCTCTCGACGTTGCTGTAGTGCAGATCTCTCGTTGATAAAAAGAAACTTCTGTTGAGCGTGACAAATGCGAAAAAGGAGTAAAAGCGAAACGGCCCCAGTCCCGAGACGCGACAAAGCGATTGCGTATAACTGGCAAATAGTAGATCGTCGTGGATGAATAAAAAATTTAATCTCTCCGCGACACGAAGAAAGAACATTTTTCGATAGGTCGCTTTCCCCTCAGTGCGTATTCTCATAAAGGGAGGTGACGCTCGTTTATTAACAGGAATTCGAACGCTGATTGGATTTGAGAAACTGAAACTAATGCTACATATACGGTTTTGGACAATAAATACTGTACGAGGCATTCAATGTGAAACTTAAATACTTCAATGCTAGTACTAATGAAATACTATTTGAAGTTTATGTGTTCTTGATTTTGTATCGATTTATTAACCCATTCCACTCGAGAGGCGATCCTCGATCGCCACTTAATTCGATGTGCTTTCTCCAATTCGGAAAACCATCGTGGTTTGAAATTGAAATTAAGATTCAATTACTCGTAAGATATAAATATATGTATATGAAACGTTGAAATGAAAGTGCTCCGTCTTAAATTAATTACACGATTTGAAGGATTTGATCGTGGTGCTAGTTTCTGGTAACAGAAAAGCTTCGAGTGCAAAGGGTTAAGTGTATTGGTTTCTGATTCTGTATTATTTTTACAACGAATACAACAACGTCCGCTTTCGAGTGACAGAATCGGGAACGCCAGTTCGCTTAAAAGCGGGGTAAGTAGTGATTTATTATCCGCTCAGGCGGAGGTCCGGCCAGTCGCTTAACAAGGAATGTGAATTGTATCCAACGAGTGTGAGCAGGATAAAGCAACAGTGAACGAGTTTCGCATTACGTGCGCTCGATTACCGAAACCTCAAAGCGACGCGATACGTGTTCCAGTGCATCAACCACTAATGTGATACAAAAATTCTTACGTTTGTCATTAATCTTCATAAGAATACGCGAATCGTGTCAATGGATTGATGAAATTTTTCCAACGAAACAGATTTCAATCGCGATTTCATTCCGATCGAAGCCGCACACACTCGAAAGTACAATCGTATTACGTATAATTAAAAATAATTTGAACAAGGTCACCCGTACGATGCAATAAAAAATAAAAAAATTGTAATCAATGGATGAAGTTAGACGCAACTTTTTATAAAGAATCGCTTGCATCAGGCGATCGTAAATTGTGAACAGTGGTGGGGATAATTTCGTTTCTCGAAACCGGAATAAAAATTGTTACTGGAAAATGGGAATTATTGCAGTCAGAGGCAATCTATTTCTTTGATAATTTGTTACTGAAGTTCCGATGACTTTTATCTCTTGAAACACGACTACGATAAGAGGCCACGAACGTAACAAATTCGTGTACAATATATCTGTACAACTATCGTTTGTTCGATTGTTTGAGCAATAATTTCAACGTGCGTAGCGTTCTCATAAAATCAATCGTACGGACCTGTCTTAAGTTTTGTCCTAGTTGAACATCATACAGCAAAAAAATCGACCGATCGATCGAATGAAACAAAGGATTCGACATCTTTTTCTATCCTTTGTTTTTTTTATTGGTCGGCCGGTTTGTTCATTGTACGACATTCATTTAAGACTCAACCGTACATCTACGGTACGTATAATTGATAATGAGAGTTTCAGTCTGTGATCACTGTCATAAAATGTTTGCAGTTATCGGGCATGACGAAAAGTAATATTGTATCTATTTTTTTTTTCAACAATTTGTATTGTCTGATCAGAAACAAAAATTAGAAAGATATGGGATATCGATATATGTATTGTCTCTATTCATCGAGTATATTGATCTCGGTACCACTATTCTTGATTATGGTACCCCTACTGGTTGAGAGAGAGATGTCCAGTCAGTAAAACGTTTGCTTATATCGTTGGTACTTTTCAAAATATAATTTCTCTTATCGTACTATTGCTTTGTTACTTAAATTCAATTTCTTAAATTATCGGGTTGTTCGGGAAGTGATTTCGTTTTCCAAAATGGAGAATATATAATTTAATAAAATGTTTATACGCTCTAAAAAAATCGTGTTTCATTTACACCAAAAAAAAAAAAAACAGAAACGAAATGACTTTCCGAACAACCGAATAGTTTACAATCGGTGCAACGTTTCATTAATATTTTTCGATCCAAGAATTAAGTTTCTAGTCTTCCGCGAAAGTGAGTCCTGTTTTTATCAAACAAAACGTCGTTAGGTTACCGTGGGGGCACGTCATTTTCCCTTCACGATGCGAAAGGTTCTCCGTACGTGTCACAAAGGTCGAAGGTATATCCCGATGTTTCCCGATTTAACGAGACATTTTACGTAACGTGTTTGTCAAAAGTGGTCGCAGGTCATCGTGTAATTCCAGCCGCGAGTTACTCGATTAACCAGTCCATTTAAAGAACAAAGTGGTTAATGATTTGCACCGGCAAGACACGGAAAAATGCGGTTGCCGCTCTTAATGAGGAGCCTGTCTTTACTTAGACGCAAGTCAGCGAACCGGGCAATCGTTAAGGTGGTGGCAAACCTCGATCGGTAGCCCGAGTGAAAGTAAGAGGGTCCTGCGTGCAAAACTGGCACTCTACGTGAAAAATGGGAGTGTATCTATATCGGGTGTTACGAATTGAGTTATGGTGTTAGCGCATGCAGATCGAGAAACAATATCGTCCAAGGTTTGCGTCTAGAAAGGACACGGTGCGTTCGCTGGTCCGAGACCAAGGATCCGTCAGAAATCGGATCGTCTTGTTGGGACATTTCTTTCGCTTGTTGTTTCTGTTCAAGTTTCTCCGTTATCTTTCATCGAGGAATATCGTGGAAACTTTCCCTACGAACTGCGTGGATCGTTAAATGTAGCGAACCGTTTCTGGTGTTAAGATTGACTCTCAGAAGTCACGTGTGCTTGGAACTCGTTTTTTAAAATAAATAATCATGTTTTCTTTCAGCTTCGTGCGCATATACACGGTCAAATAAACACACGATTTGCATTTAACGCGCTCTCAGAGAGAGGTGTAAATATCGTTGTGTTATTAATTCGAATTCTTTTATTAATCAAAAGAGAAGACTTTCAGTTTATTTTATAGAGGAAAGTTTGCATTTAACGCGTTCTTGAAAAGAGGTGTTAATATCGGTCGTGTTATTAATTTGAATTTTTTTTTCATTGAAAGAGAAGTCTTTCAGTTTTTTTTTCTATAGAGGAATACGGATGATTGAACAAAAATTTGAAACACTTTATAAAATATTTGGTTTCATATAAAAATGTAGTGTCATAAGGGAACTTTTATAATTGGTTGTAGTTTCAAATACGTTTTTTTCTTTAAGATTCAGTTTTCTTTCGAATTGTTCTAAACGGAGATGAAATTTCAGAAAATTAACATTTTACCGAACAACCTCAGAAAAAATGTTAAGATGAAATAAACTGAAAGTGAAAATAAATCAGGGATCGAAGAAGTAGTTGAGTTTTACTTTTGAAAATTCCATTAAAATTTATATTTTTATTTCAAAGACCATTCTTGTAGCATTTTTATGTACAAGATTATTGTCATTAAAAATACTCTGGAAAATTGTGTTTGTCGCAAACATTTATTTCCAAACTTTTATTACAAATCAACTAATCCACGCTAATGGTCGTATAAAAGGCACTACACTGTAACATACATGTAATATTCTAAAAATAATGTTTACATTTCGTAACGTAATTACTTATTGAATAATACTGGAAAAAAATATTTGCTCTTGTTGCACAAAACTGTTTATTCTTTATAAATGCTATACGAACTGAAACTTTTATTTGTCTGTTCTTATCGAAACTTAACAGTAACGTTGTAAGTGACTCCTTTAAACAAAATTCCATTAGAACTGTTTAAACGTAATCTACATACTGAAAAAGTACTACAACTGTTTTCATTGTTAAGCAAAAATGTTTGAAACTGTTTGCTTGTAAATTAATTGAAAATACAAAAGCTGGTGAAGTGTTGGTATTCCCTCAAGAAGTATGTCCTTCTTTCGATAAAGTTTGCGAGCGGGACGGTTGGAAGCTGATCCGGAGGGGTTTCTCGAGGCGGAGCGCAAAGAAAGCAATTGCATAATGAAAAAAGAGATAGTTGCCCGGTAACTACAAACGAGGGGAACGCGGCTGTATAATATAATCAGCGGAGGGCACACGTAACTGGTCGGCCGGTTGGACATGCTCTTAAGGAAATCTGGAGCAGGCTTTATAGTTGTGGCGACATTTTTCAATCTGGTAGACCAAAGCCTGCGGTATTCAGTGTAATAACCTTTTATTCTTGTATGCTGGGCTGCGATCGATTACATGTTCAGGAATTTTAAGTATCCGAAATATCTAGAGAATATTTGCGTCATACTGCTAATTCAACCGTATAAATTATGTATACTTTTTCTTTTTTTCTTTTGACCGATCAGCCACTCGTACGATTATTTTTAATAGAATCAAAAGTACTTCTCCGATTAATGAAAATTTTATTTGTTTCTGTCTTGTCGATCTCGTTATCAAAATATGAAAATCTCGGTGACCTTATCGAAATCAGTACACATCGATATTTTTTCACACTATACTATTTTTGTTTCCCGCTTTTCATATGTTTATTTTATATTTATATTATTACGAGAAATACTGTATCTTTATAAGCAGACTACCGAGTATATTCTTCAATTATTTCAATTAAATTTTCCGCATAAAGAATAGTTTTGATTGGTCATTAAAATCAACCGTTTAAATTATTTAATCTCTTTCGATCTCGTGTTATGATTAACATAATTAAATTTTCCGCATAAAATATAGTTTTGATTGGTCATTAAAATCAACCGTTTAAATTATTTGATCCCTTTCGACCTCGTGTGTCATCAATTATTTAATGTAAAATTCTTTTCGTCTGACGGATCGTGATATATATTTTCCGAATACGAAGAATTTAGAGTACTCCTTTTGTTACAAAGTGTAGTTCGAACGACGACGAATCAATGATTATTTCGAGTATAGAATCATTTGTAAAACATGCTTGCGGTGATTAAATTACTTTATAGAACAGTTTCACGAACGTCGATCTATGTACCAACGCTGTGAAAACTTTTCATAAATTCCTCGTTGCAGTTCCTGATCGCCCTCGCACAACCGGTTCCTTTTCCCGCTTCTAAGGCACGTGCCATAATCCCTGCTCCACCATGCATAACGACGCTAATCTCGAGAATTTTGTATCGAGTTTCCCTCGATTTATATCTGCGTATCGCGTACATTGGTATTTCGATCTGTTCAGCAGAATAGCTTTCGTTCGAAACAATCTCGAGTTTCGATCGACTTTTTTGAACCGTTTTTTTTTCTTTTTCTTTTTTTTTTTTACGTCCACGCGTTCAAGAACAAGGGGATGCCAACGGCACACAGGAGAAAATGTCAAAAAGTAATAAACGAACCTCCGTAGGAAGCACTTGCACTGTTTATCGTCGTCACTGATCCCGCGTTAGTTCTCGAGCTCCCTTCTTTTTTCTCATATTTTTCGAAAACGTACTTTTCAACCCCCACTTACCTGTCAACGAAGATAGAGGAGCAACAGCACGATGAACGGATTGACAACACGCGAGCTTTATCTTGGCCGGCCGGTTCTTCATTCTCTTATATAGCGTCTCTCGCTGAAAGTTACCTCCACCAGAATAATAGTTGTGCCCGCTTTGATGTAGTGGGAGACAGCATTGGATACGTAATACGAAACAAGGTGTTCCCCGAAAACTGTGAACAGTGGTTACATTTGTAGAATGTACAAGAGCGTATTATTATTTCGATAACATCGGAACTGAACCTGTAACGGGTAAAAAATTTTACTAAAAAATGTTTACGTGATATTACTAGGAGAAGAAACGGATCGATTCTAGAAGGAGTCGTATTGAATCAGTCTTCGTAAGACCTATCGGACGTGTTTTTGATACAATCGATACATTTACGTTTCAAATTCTAAAAGTATCTTCGAACGATATAAAAAAATGCAATTATCGAGGTCTCCAATTAATTTGTAATAATTACGAACAACACAAAGGGCACGAATAACATAAATGTATTTGTTTGTATATGTGTGGACTTAAAGAAAAAATGTGGTAGCTAGGATTTAGTGTTAGGTGTCGTAGACACCTAACAGATATATGTTTGATGGGGTAATTTATTTCTTGTCTAGCTGAGATATTATACACTTACAGTGGTTTTTGGTTGTATGGCAATTTCTCTACGATTGAATGAATTTTATGATTATTATTACCATTTTGGATAAAAATAGTTTGCCTTTGTAGCAAAACCAAGGTCACCATTGATTGTTCAAATAAAATCAAATATTTTTATTCTCATCATATTGTCCGAGATATTAAAACAAATTCAAGAAACCATCTGACATTTATTAACACGTTTACGTTGGCCTTTTGGTGTACGCTACTTTTAGACAATGTAAACATATTTAACCTTAGACTACTAAATGTAAACATAGAAGTAGGATTTTGTAATGTGATGTCATAAGATAAACGAAAATTGAATTTAGAAAAAGTTATTACATTTTGCAGAGCTATAAACCTAACCACTTCTGTGGTGTTTACGTTTAATGACCGAGGCTTTGAAATCAAGGAGACGTAATCAGCATAATAATGATGAACGATCAAATAATCGTTAGTCGGATTAATCATTAATCCTACATCAATAATTTGTAATCCTTTAACGACACGTTACTTAAGTTCTTACCAACCTTTCATTATTAACTTATCGATACAAGCACGATGATAAATGTAATTATGTCCAATGATTAATTGCGTCTGATGATTATATTCACATTGGTTATTTGTTTTATTCGTTAATTATAATTATGAATTGCTTAACAATCATAGTTATTAATCACTTACTTAATTACGCGGCAATCGTAATCGCTAATCCTCGATAAGATTACATTTTGCCCTTTGGACTTTAATAAACAAACGCCTAACGAAAAAAGTATAGAATCCATTGCACGCTCGAATGCAAGTGTTATATCATCGATAGTTGCGGTATTTCAATACTTTTTACTTCTGTATATACAGGACTTCACACCCGATCATTTCCGTAAATTACGTTTCACACCAATGGAATACGAACGAAATCGAATTGAAATTGCTTTCTACCGGGCATCGCACGAAAATTTCTTTCGGCAGTAGGTCGTCGCATTTTGATGTCAAATTTTACGTGGCTCCTTAAGGCTCTATTTGCATCCATTGAACGTGACTTTAATTCCAATATGGATCGATGAACATTTACTTCGAATTTTTACTGTGAAACCGGACACTTCTTCGATTTCGTCGACACTTTATCTAAAACATCGCGGAAAGAATTTTAATAATATTTTATCTTTTCTCATTTTTTAATTCTCAGTCGATATATCGTTACCGTTATTTTTTATTATAATAAGTTGTTCAATCATTTTGGTCCAATGACAAAACATATATTTGTATTATTGAGCAACCTAGTACTATACTGACAAAATTTATTGAACAACCTAGTATGTATCGAGAGGACAAATGCATTTATGCACACACTTCCGAAAGTCTTTTTTCCTGGAGTAGTGCAGAACTCGTCCTGGACTGGTCTCTTGGGATACCTTCTTAAAAACCTCCGCCTTTACCTACGTTGTGCCCATTCACCATTTTCAATGTTGTTTCTTGTATCAAGGGCTCTGTCTGGCTCTCTCGATCTGTTACCTTGAAGGAGCATCCTGTATACAATAGTCATCCCTCTCAAAACAATTTCCAGATACACTGTGACCATGTACCAGCACTCCTATTGCGGAACATCACGTCCACGATGCAATCGGTTATGATATCACCGACAATAGTGAAAAAGGACCCGAGCAACTTATACCACCACTAGAAGAACAGCCTTTTGCCCTGAACACTGCACCACATGCACGCTCCTTTCCCGCGGCCTCCTTCTGCAACATGACTACTTCACAGATAGAACCTCGGAGTACATCTCTTTCCTCTTCATCTCATATCCGCCCGAATACCCTATCCAAATGTCGCAGAAGTAGTCCTCTTGGAGGAGTCTTGTGTTCCTAAATGTTCATCGATCCATACTGGAATTAAAGTCACGTTCAATGGATGCAAATAGAGCCTTAAGGAGCACGTAAAATTTGACATCAAGAAATAGTCCTCGCAGAAATAGTCCTCTGTACAAGAAACTACTACCCTTGTACTAGGGGCAGTATGCAACAACTTAATGAAGTTGTTTAATAAGTTTTGTCGTTTTTTCTATTGTAAAAATACACTATCACACTTCGACTTTGAACAACTGTAAATATACGAACGACTCGACAGATTTACATAAAACTTCACACATGTTCATCAAACAGTAGTATCTGTAAAGTAATAAATCTAATAGCTCCATTTCTTATCGAACGACATAACTTATTGAGCAACCTGTTATAGGTAAGTCCTCCATGGTCTTTGAGTTCCCACGTAATTGCCCTCTCCCCTACTCTAAAGTAGGATATTAAATGCATTGGCTGAACTAGCACTCGGCCAGGTCAGGTTCATTCCGTGACAGATACCTGACGATGCAGACTGTCAATATTCTTTCGAAAAGTTTATCCGTATCGTCAAGAAGACAAATGAGCCGGTACACGAACGAAGGGTCCAGGAGCTTGTCTACCTTCCGGAGGAGGACCGCCAGGTTACCTTCCAGGTGAAGGGGAATTGCCTGGCCTCGAACAACTGTAGACAGCAGCGGTCGAACAACTGTCAGAAGCCGTCTTCAAGGACGCCCTGAGCCAAGACCCAGAATCGGCCGTACACACAATTGGGACTTGGTGCGTTGTTTTTCGCCCCGAGTCTCCGGATAGTCGAGGCCAACTTCCCCTCGTTGACTCTCAGCTCAGTGGACTAGGTATTCGGGTCTGTTGGGGAACGTGGCTCACACTCCCCTATTATGGGGAAAAGGGGAAGCTATCGACTTGTATAACACAATTCTCTTGAGCATGTCGAAAGTACCTGGAATGTTAGAAATAGAAGATGTAATGAGGAAACAGATTTTCATAGAGGCGTTTCTAACTTGTTTAAAGATTAAAGTTATCAATACATACTGTTTCATCGTGCATCTCTTGAGCATGTCGAAAGTACCTGGAATGTTAAAAATAGAGGACGTGGTGGGGAAACAGATTCTCGTAGGGGCGTCTTTAACTTGCTTAAAGATTAAAGTTATTCATATATGCTGTTTTATCGCGCATCTCTTGAGCATGTCGAAAGTACCTGAAATGATAGAGATAGGGGACGTGGTGGGGAAACAGATTCTCGTAGATGAGTTTCTAACTTGCTTAAAGATTAAAGTTATTTATATATGCTGTTTTATCGTGCATTGATGTAGAAGATCCGTCACTGCTGGGAGAATCTGAATTTGAATAGTTTCCCCTGTATGGGCACCCTCATGGGTACTACTCGAGAGTCGATACCTGATGTTATACCCCTGTTAGTTCCCGGTGCTTCTGTATAGTCGTACAAGGATTATCATCGTGAGGGTTTTGGTAGGCAGGTTACGAATCCGAAGTGCCAGGATGGATCGCATACTCTTTCCAACTTCATTTCAACGACCCGGGGAAGTCTCTGAAAAATTTCCTCCATGTAAAAAAGAAAAATGGCTCCCGTACGGCATCGAGGGGTATGCAACACGGGAGATTATTATTAATAGTAGTACTAGTTGTATTACGAATGGAAGATATTCCAAATTAGTGGAATAGTTTACAACCGATATGTATAATGCCTGTATATATAGTACGCGAACAGTTGTACGAATATATGATGTAGTAACTGTTTATATTATGAACACGTATCGTTAATTAGTCTTTGGCTGCCAAAAATTGTCACTACAGATAAAAACGGTCCGCGGTGTTGCTTTTAATTGAAAAGATAGGGAAAACTTTTATAACCACATGACCGAAACTACACTGGGGTATACAACTACCTGAAAACTTTAAGGTAGTAATTAATTTCGTCGTTTTCCTTGATTCAATTTAATGATTTTCTTCAAATTTCCAAATCCATCGATGGATTGCTTTGAATCTATCTACCTTCACTTTTTGATTTTCTTGCAAGGGCAGTCTTAAGTCAATATCGTGAATCGTAATTTTGGTTACGATGTACGTATTAAAGGAATTTGTGATATACATATTAAAGGGAAAATAGAGAACGAAGAAAGCGAACAAGTTATACGATCTTGTCGATTGTATCAATCGAAAGGGTCGTTTCACGGTTTCCGTCAGATGAAAACAATGACCTTCCGTAGGCTTCTCTGCGGGAAAGAAAGTACAATCAATTACACGCTAAGCAGTGCGTTGAATTCAGCGAGGGGAAGCGATGATTTACGCTCTTGACAAGTCAAGAAATCGAAGGAAAGAGACTGAAAGTTTCCCCATGTGCGTAAATTTTGATTCTATTTTCTTCTTGAGCTGATCTTTAGTTCGTCAATGGCTACAAAGTTTCAATGGGACATCACTTTTGTACGATATCGAATTCAACTTCATTCATATAGTTTGTATAGTGAAATCGGTTTTATTATTTTTACACGAAATACAATACAATTAGAATTTAACGTTGAGAAAATTCTTCACGCTTTCGATTATGGGAAAATACAATAAAATCTACGTTATCGGTATTCGTGAAAAAAATTCTCTTTGTTAGTCCCCTAATACCCTTTTTTTTTTATTATACTATATTTTTTTCTAAATTTCTAATTTTAAATTTCGGAAAAGGGAAAACACGCACCTTTCACAATTAATGAAAAATTGAAGTTAATAGATTTAGGAAATTCTAGAGAAACGGTTGATTCTCTTCGTACAAAATTTATTATAGGAAAATAATATCAGAAATATTATGAAAACAAAAAAGAGTACCAAATCGATTATTCGTATTTTGAGATCCCCACTTAGCACTAATAGTGGAGATCTTACTATAATTGAACACGAGTTTTTTTCTGTTGTAAATGTAATTCAGTTACGAATCTTGGGTGAAAGGTGATTATACTAAATGCAAGTACATCAACCTACTTTCGACATTTCGCAATGTGCAACACGAGGTTTAGGTGAAAAGCAATTAAAGTCTCCATTTATGTGCCTACAAAAGAGCACAAAGATTCACTAAACAAGGTCAAGATTGACTTACATGGAAAACCAACATCGACGTAGTATTTAGGCAAAATTTTTGAGTAATCGTAGATTTTCTTTTAGGTTTTCGATGGATCAATAAAAACAGATCGTTGAAAACTAACAAGTAAATAATAATATATTTATTTCTTATTCTTTGAAACTTCGAAGCGAGACTGCTCGCATATTAATGTATCAATTAATAATGCAAAACATTGACTTTCTTATTTTTTCATTAAATTCACAAAAGTATAATATTCTTTTTTATATTAAATAACTCTTGTGAGATAAAACGGACGTTTTATGCATTAAATGTAAGCATAAACAAAACCTCAGTAGTTTATAGTCTCTAATCTTTATATTTTTATACATATTGAGATAGGGACATAATTGAAATCTATTCCTACTGTTATGGTAGTGTGCGTAGCTAAGGTTCAGAACGTGCAACCCCTCTTTGCCCCTGTATCGTCCCATAAGACATAAAATCAACAGAAGACAATACTCAGGGGATACCTCCCTATCGAGCCAACCTTTTTAGGTTTCGACCGCGAGGAAGAAAGTAAATCGGAAGTCTTAGAGCAACAGTAGAGCATACAATAGAATACACGTAGAAAGATGAATAACGAAGAAAACATTAAGAATACAAATAATGTCGAAGCTAGTGGAAGTATTGAAAAGTAGTGAAAATTTGGTAATGAGGAAACGACTTAAAAGGAATTGTCTCAGTGCAAGTAAAAAAGAAATGTTATTAATATTGTTTTCGAGATATTTAGATCTAATATGATAAAACATTTTTTAACATTCCAACATAAAATGAACATGATATTTCTTTGGTATCTCTGCAATCTCATTGTATGCTTGGTAACATTATGTAAATTAATATCATTTTTGGATCCTTGGTTGTTATTTCCTTTGTTCTCTCAAAGTTTTAACGACAATGATGGAGTAACAGAAGTGGTTGTAAGTAGGGGTGTTCAAGAACGTGTATAGGTATGTGTGTACGTGTGTATAAGGCATGTACGAGAGAATGAGGCCTAGAAAATATTGCGGAATCCCATTGATTAGAATAAGTCAGACTGCCTTGGTCATGCATGCGGTTAAGCGAGAACTCTCGAAAGAGTTGTCTATTGGTTGGTACATTACATATACAATTCAGTACTGTTTTAATGACGGATTTATAATCGTTAATAAATCGCTGAAATATTCCGAAACAGTGAAAACGAAATTGAAGATCTAACAGAAATTGATAGACAAAATGTAGTGCGAGGGAAGGAATACAAAGTTTTGTTCGGGAACAATTTAATAAATTAAATTTAGAAATAACTGTTCACGTTTTATAATGTAAGCCCTCGTTCTAATAATTAAATTGGATAACATGAAGAATACGAAAGCAATTTTAAAAATTTTTAGTCTTTATTCTTCTATTTCATGTCAATCACCCAGTATAAGATGGAGAATTAAATATATACAATTTTTATATTATTAGCATATAAAATGTAATTGTATATAAACAAGTTTTTATGGTAATTAGTGAAGAGTTCAAAGTGACGGTAATCCATCGTTAAAAACGATTACAGATACCCATTGGATAAGGTTGATTTGTAGCGAGATCTCATAAGTATTTCACCTTTAAAAATATCTTTTCATACATATAGTGAAAAATATTGAAATTAATCCACGTAAATGCATCCACAACGGTTCAAATGAATGGACATGGTTGCATTGCATGAATAATTCTTTATGGATATTGAAACAGCAATTTCTGCGACTTTGCCGTGGTGTTTATTTAAAAATCATTGTTACCTCGAGGATCGTACAATAGTAGACAGCGTTTCATTCTTTACCCACTCCTGTTCTACACGAACGTCAGTAAATTGATGTGTACTAATTTCAGAAAAGCGTTCATAATATTGTCCTAATATACTTGCAAATAAACTAATTTTATTTCACTTTCACAGTAACTTTCTATCAGTGCTATGTAGTTATTTAAGCAATAGATTTCAATCATTTAAAGTGCGTAACTATCTCTTTTACAAAGTCAATGTTACTTTTATAATTTGAAAATATTTACTAAAGTAAAAATTGAAACTTATATGCAATTGGACTCAATTATCGAAGATTGATGCAACGTGAATATACTGATTTCTAATTTTTCCAAATCATATATTAAGATATATTTACGCAATCCTGATAGTATTCATTTTACAATACTTGCTACCTGAAGGGAGCTTGCTCGTTTTATGCAAACAAAGTCATTTGTTTTTACGTTTTTAAAGAAAGGGCGCACTTTTTAAAAAATTGGCCAGATAAGTAAACATTATCCAAATTATATCGTGTTTGGTTTGGTTTTAATTAGAAAGATATTACAAATACGTTGATAAAGGTTTCATATGATTATATAAACAATCAAGTTGCACTTAAACTTCAATAATTGACTCAACGCTCAGTCTTTCTTTCTTACTATACTGCAAGTATTGTCTACTAAAGAACAAATTTTAATTTCTTAAGTCTTACGACTCATCGTCGATTGTTTATTAATTTACAATGAAATATAAAATTACCGAAAAATTGTACATCTGAGCTGAATTTTTGGTTGGTTTCGAAATTTCGTTGCGAACAATTGATACAATAAATTGTTCAACACTGCCCATTGAGTAAAACACAAGTTCCAACGTGTTTCGTTTGATGTTTTATTTAAGTCATCGAACCATTATGGATAATATGTACTTCAAACCTCCAGTGCGTTCGTATCTTGGAAAACTGACCTCGCAGAAGAGAATTAAATTCTTTCAGTTCACGAACCGGTTTCTACTAACTGCAAATGAATTTAGATCATGAAGTCGAATCACGAAATATGTTTCTAATACAAAACCGATACAGAACAGTAATTTCGTATTCTCAATGAATACTTTCTTCCAGTTTATCAAAGTGTTAGAATTTCAATGTTTCCAAATTATGATTTTGCAAGTTTGCGATGTTATTATTCGAAAAATGCAGAAATATAAAACTACAAATACAAATGTATTTTTTTTAAATTGATTAATGTCGTTTGGCATACTATATGTATGTTATTGCATGCTGAATAGATGTTATATAATAATTTACATTGTATCGTATTTTGGATTTTTTCTTCGAGGTTCTTTGAAAAAATCAATGTTATCATTTCAAAGGAGTTGTCCCAATAAAGTGACGGATATTTGGGTACGAACGTGTAAACGCATAAGAAATACGTTAAATGTACTTTCACCGATGGTCAGACTCATAAGTGAAAGTACGTTCGCTCTCCGTTATAGCCCTATAGTATACAAATGAACCGTTAAAGAGGGAAACAAGAAAATTGTAATTAAACGGAGTATCAACGTTGATTACTTCAATGCATCTTATAATTTAAAATACCTTCGGGGCATTTTACGTAGTAATAAATGTTATCATCTGAATGAAGATCTCATGTACTTTTTCTGCCCATAAAATTAAACTGTGTACGTGAATCTTGATTTCTTCAGGAGCACTGATTTACTTTAATTATTTTGAACACTGAAATATGAAGTAATATTCGTAATTAAATTATTTAGTATGTAAAGCGAGATTGAGCTTTTGCAAATTGTATTTTTGAACGTATTTTATATTATTCTCTAAAAATTGAAATGTTTAAAACAGTAAATTAGATGAAAGATTTAAGGTGCATAAATACAGAAAACAATAGTCGGTAACAATCGAACTCGTTAATTTTATAATCTATTTTTGAGGAGATAAGTAAATATATAAACTACTCTAAATTTTGGATATCGCGAAGTTCTTAATAGATCATTATTATTTCATAGTGAATCATATGAACAGTCACGTAAGTCCATATACATAAGTTACATTTATCGAAATTAATATTTAAATCAAAATGAAATACACGCAATAAATAATAATTTAATGCGTGAGTTTATTTTTTTGTTATAACCGCTTCTTGTTTCAAAGAAAGTGACCTTCAAATTTAACTTTTTTTTTCTTTATTACAAATGATGTATAATAATATAGAAAAGATTTTAACATGTGTATATATGCTTGCACATGCATTAGGACACTCTAGTGCAATAACATGCTTGGTACTTTCTCAGTTAATAGGTAGAAATGTAAAATAACTATAATTAATTTTTATAATAGTTTGAATGCAGCATTCCCTGTCATTTTTAATTCTTGTTGTAACTATCACATCTTACTAGAAAAATGGAATATTATTTAACACATTCGTAGTGATTCTTGCAAAATGAACTTTTAAAACAAAATGTTAATTCAATGTAATATAATTTTCTCTTAATAACGATGCAAATTTTGTGCAACTGAATGCAAAGTGCTTCTAACAATTGTTCAATTAGTATAACCCAAAATATAAAACATTACCAAAATTAATATTAATTTCTTATTAAAATTTTGAATAATAAACTGTTTTTTTCTTGCTTGTGATGTAATATATTGTAATATATTATTGAAATGTTAATATCTTTATAGATATTAGATAAACGATAAAGAATATTTTACGTAATAATGAAAAGAATAGTAAATTGTAACAAAGAAAAATTGAAGGATATTAGGAATACATGAAAATACATTCCGATATTATAAATATGTACATTTTCGTAATAATAAATACAATATTATAGTTTATCTGTTATGACATTGAATACATATATTTTTATCTAAATTTGATCACGATTTCATACTATTCTCCCCTTACTCATAAAAATATTTGTAATAAAATAAAAAAACATCAGTCATTTTTCAGTTCGTGCTTTCAATTCATCATCGATCTACGATGTGCAGAAAGTAATTACTGAAAACAATAAATGGATGCTTTTTACAATTTCGTTATAGTACATATTACCTACTGACCATTGAGTATTATATGTGATAACCTTGTAATTGGGCAATAAATTTCTGTACATAATTTAATAGGTAACATTACTGAAATGATTTCTATAATAATTGAATTTTTTACTATGAACGACGTTATAAAAAGCAAACATTGCAACTCGGATTTTGTTATAAATATTTAGGATCACAAAATCTAGAAGTTCTTCAATTGAACAGTATTCAAAACCTATATTGTCATTTACTCGACATGTCACTTGAGACTAGAAAATATTCTACTTAAGTAATAATTTAAGAATACATATGTACTGTTCTAAATTTCAGCATTGTATCAAAGTAAACATACTATAATAATATAATTTAGATGTCATAATTCATCAATTTTAAATAGATTAACAATATATTGCAATATTATATATTTTAATTAAGCATAAACTTTGGTCACGTGGTCTCAGATACTTTGCGAGGTCGAATAGTTTTTTTATGTTTCACTGGTTCTGTCGCACTATCATTGTCGGACATCGAAGAATCTCTTAACGCTTTCCTGCCGCGGCTTACATTTTTTTCTTCGTTCTCAGATCCAGCAGATTCTCTATTCGACTTTCGCCTTTGACGTTGTGGAATCAGATTTTGAACTTCCATGGCTTCGCGGAGAAATTTTCGTTTCGCTTCCCACAACATTTCTTGTCTTTGAGCTATTTCAGGATACCTATTGAAAACATTTCATTATATAAATGCATAACAAATTTTAATACAATCTTTTACATTTTACTCTTAAATAAACATATTATTGCAATACCTTTCAATAAATTCTTTAGTCGGTGGAATTATTAAATGCCATCCCTTTTTAGGTTTTCGTATTGCTAAATTTGCAAATATTTCTTTAATTTCATCTGCAGGTAATTTAACAATCGTCGAAATTGTCTTTCTGTCTAGGTATTCATGTTCCGTGAATGATAATAACTAAAATCATGTTTTTGGTTAACTAGTTAACTAGAGTTTTAACAGATAATTTTAACACTTGCAAAACTTACAATATAATCCCTAGCTCTGCACATAAGTTCTGCAGGAATACCATTATGTGATGAAATACTATCCTTTGGATATACAAGTTCGCTACTTACAATCCAATTTCCTTGTACTAAAATTGCTACTTGCTGTAAATATTTTAAAATAGCTGCTGTTTCTTGTTCCGATGATAAAATTGATCGTAATTGTATAAAAGATATGACTTTGGCTGTAAAAAATTTAACAGCATTTGTACGCATAATTTCAAATATATGTATATAATTTAAAATCACTAACCATCTTTCATAAGTATTTTAATTTGATCAAGGAGAGGTAAAGTCCTAATATAACTAAGGGATGTTATACTATTAGATACAGTGGTTTTTAAAGATTCCTCCTTCACTCGTGGTGCTAATAATTCTAAATATTGTTGAGTTGATAAATTTAACGTATTTACAGTTTCATCTGTGGTAGAACAAAACATTTCCAAACGCGTAAGCTAAAAATATACATATTTCTATAATAAATATTGATAAGAATTACATTTATTTTAATAATGAAATTAGCTATAGAGAATATTAACCTCTGCTTGAGTACTATTTGCTGGAATATAATTTGTATGAATCCATCTTTCTTCTAAACTTTTCTGAGTATGATGCTGGAAAGACTGCTCTTGCATCTTTTTTATAAATTCTGGTTTCTGTCTGGCAAAGGTAACACTGACTTGTTTTGGACCTTCTTCTTCTTCCTCATAATCTATGTATTAAAAGTTATAATAAATAATTTAAACTAATTATATTATGCAATTAATACACATTTCACCTTCGCCTGTATTTTTGGCCTCTTCTCTAACACGTTTGTCACTTTTATCAAGGTAATTGAACTGTGGACGCATTTGAATAATTCCCTTTAATGGTGTTAAATGTAATTCTCCATCTTGAAAAATACCAACTGCATAATTGGAACAGTTAGGTAGTGCTCGAGATGATTGTAATACTGTTTTATCCATGAGGTTACTAAAATATAAAATCTATTATACACAATGTAAATTAAAGAAATCATTTATTATTATAATTAAAGATTTATAAGTACCTGTCAAATGCTTTGTCATCATCATCTTGATCAACTTTTGAATCTCCATCAGCATTAATTGCAATTTGCTCGCCTTTACTTTGGTCATAATTAACGGTATTTGTATCTATTGCTACTTCTATGAGGACTTCCTGATTTTCAGGTTTTATAGAGGTTTTTAAGAAGGTTACATTGTCGTAACCTTCTCGAACAGGCCGGACCGGATATTGAAAAATAAAAAGCTTATCTGCAAGTGTTTTCGAAAGAAAGACTGGTATCTAAAAACAAATCCAAGTTTTTCTTTTCCTTCTATACTGAATGACAGGCACTATTTTCATATGTCTTCTTCTGTGTTTGGTATAATTCTTTATCAGAAAAATATACAGTTGTGATTATACAGTGAGTTTTAATGATGTTTATTTAAAACAAGAACTTGATGCAATTATCAATCATCACTTTGCAGAGTAAATAATGTGTGAGTGCGAAGGATATATTTATTTGAATGTCATGAAAATAACTAATTACTTCTATTCATTATAAAAGCAAAAATATACTTGATGTGAGAGAATGAAGATTATAACAGTGTAAATACATAACCTGAAACTACCACGTTTCATGTAACAATGTAAACAGTCAGAAGAAAAACGAAAATGGATTTACAAACCTCTTTAACCACTGGATCATTTTCATTTTCCACAGCATTAGAGTTAGACATTTAAACAGTATTTATTTCCCACTTATTTTTACAATTATCTAGCTATCCTTTGATGCAAACACTATTTTTTCTCCACGTTTTCAAATCAAATGTCTAATTGAGATAAAATGTTACCAAATATCTATAACTATTGAGATAAAATGTTATCAATATCTGTAACTGTTGAGATAAAATGTTATCAAATATCTATAACTATTAAGATGAAATGTTATTAAATATCTATAATTATTGAGATAAAACGTTACCAAATATCTATAACTATTGAGATAAAATGTTACCAAAAATCTATAGTTACTGGAACGTATAAGCCCTCTAGCATGCAATAGGTTAAATGAATTCTGGCCATTCAAGGGAATGATCAGTTATCCTTTCTCATTTACAGCTATTTCTCATGCACATTGCGCAAAATAGTTGCGCAGAAGTATTATATTGTATTGCATGGCGGGTTGAATTACAAAGTGATTTTAACCTTTCGATATATATAATCTATGAGCAATATGTCAGAAATCACCATGAAACAGCAATGCTGTGATACTACGTCATGATATGCAAAGTATAAAATAAGTTATTTTGTCAAGAATTAAACTATTATTTATCAAATATATTTTACTAAATTTTTAGAATTGATTCAGTTATTTGTACATATCACTATACTTGTATTGTGTAATAAAAGTATAGTAGTATATGAGTAGTAACAAGTATACACATATGTATAATTTTAAACACCCAGCGGTATTAAATTATTCATTCCGTTTGAGGGAAATAAACCGAGCTAAACACAACTCCTTCTTCTTGCGAAACTTAATTCTTAGGTAAAATGTTAGATGATGTTACTCCAACGGTAATTCACCAGTTCTGTCTACACCAAGAAGCGGCTAGGTCGCCCACTCATACGAGGGCCCCATACAGGGCCACTGAATGAACTATACCCGTGTAGAGACAGCGAACCTTGGTCCAAAAAGCCGATTATCCTCTCCAATCGCGGGGCCAGGATCCGGAAAAATCCCTTAAATCGCCAGTGGCTGTCGAGGAGCAGCTCCAGTCCCAAACCTAACCCAGCCCCAGATACCTCATGTGGGACCTCTTTTCTAGCTTTCCCCAAGGTGCGTGGATCGCCAGCACCTCGGTTTTATAGAGAACCACCTCCAAACCTATTCCCCTGATCCGGTCGACGACGCGCCAAGGCCCCAGTACGGATCCCTGCAGAACCCTGGAGTACACCTCTCTTTGCTCCATACCGTACCGACCCGGATACTCGATCCACATGTTGCGGAGGTAATCCTCGACCACTGCCTTTAGATAAGCGGGGATTCGATGTTCCTCGAGCTCCCGTCTGATTGCCCCCCAGGGTAGGGCATTAAAGGCATTGACAATGTCCAACGACATCGCCAGTGTCACCCCGCCCTGGGAGATAGTCGAAACCGAGAGAGACCGGACCCGACGAAGCGTGTCGATAGTCGCCGTCCCTCCCGGAACTGAAACACGCACTCGCCCAAAGCGGACCCAACCCGCGACAGGTGCTTGACGATGCAGCCCGCTATCACTCCTTTCAATAATTTTCCTGCATCGTTGAGAAGCCAAATGAGTCAGTATGTGGACAGAGAGTTTGAATACAGAAGGAAGGCTTCCTGCCTCTCTTCCTTCTTTCCAGGAGACCATTCAGCCACCTTCCAGGTGGAGGAGAATCACTCATCCTCTAGGTAGCGATCGAACTCCAGATTGCCGGAGACTGACTCCAGGGATATCCTAGGCCAAGGCTCAGACTCGGCTGGGCACACAGAATCAGAATCCGGAGTGGCGTTTTTCGCCTCAAGTCCGGATAGCCACGGCCAGCTTTTCAACGGTGATCCCTAGCTTGGCGGACCAGATGGTCAGGTCCGCCGGGAAACGTTGCTCACCCTCTCTTCCTTCCCCCTATGAGGAAGAGAAAGTTCACCACGTCCTCCAACAGCTGGGGGTTGAGACCCTTGGTAATCGGGGACGCCCATGGGCGGAATTTGTTCACCACCACCTTGTATGGGTGCTCTCATGGATTCTGTTTAAGGGCCTTGAGGAGCTCCTTCCAGCAGTGGGCTTTCGCCCGTTTGATAGTAACCTATATACTCTGAAGAGTCAGCCAGTACCCCAGAGTTGGCTGTTTGAGATTGAGGTAATCCCCGCAACTGCGAATCCCATAAGATCGAGGTGCTGGCGATCCATGCACCATGGATCCATGGCCATTGCCTAATCACTGGCCTTGTACTGGCGACTTGGCGGCTTCTCGGCACAGCCAAATTTTTCTTTAAAATTGGCACGAACTTTTTGAACAATTTAATAGAATTGATTGAGGTTGTACACTTGGTCAAAAGAACCTTGGTTGGAGTATTGCGCAAGCATGGACGCCATGTGTGGAGTAGGGGTTCCTTTCTAAGCATATGTTATGTGCGAGAAGTGCATATAATCTGCAGCGATTGGTGCATCTGTAGTAGCATGATCAGATTTTTTTTATCACGTGAATTTCCATAGATAGAGACAAACAGAATTTTGGGAATAAACTAGGAAACCACGATTTTAAACCTCTACGTCTTCAATATATGTTCCGTGTGAGTGATGTATTAAATATATATACTTATTTATCATTTAAAGAATATGTATTATAAATTAGTTACGTGTTTAAAACTGATTCTCAAAATGTAATGAAATATATTTAATAAATAAAAATTGAATCCTTGAATTGATAAGTTATTTTAATTTTTACATATTATGAGTAATTAATACAATATTATTTTTTCATATCGATTCATGCAACTTACTTTGCATTGGTCAGAGTGTCAGAAGGTCAATGTCGTTTCGTCGCTGGCGGCCATAATACCTTCGCGCAACCGTCGTGCTTTCCTACGCGAGACCGAGCTGCAAGTTACAAAGGAGAAAGGGTAGCTGCAGCTGGTAACTTTCCTCTCTCATAGCACAATCCCTAAATGTACGGACCACGTGAACTGTCTGAATTGAGTTGCAGGTCGAAGCTTCTCGTTTATAAGGGTGTCCACCATTTTGATTTCCTCAGTGCTATAAAAGTGGTCTGTGAAGTTGTGCGGTACTGCATTCTGCTTAGTACGTATCTGTTCAATGTGTTTAACGAGGACTGAATGCTTTATCTTGATATATATATATATATAGAAAATTTGTGAAATTACTTATTGTACACTAACATAAAGTACTTTTACTTTATTGCTATTTCTTTAAGGCACTAAATCATTCCAGGCTTCCAAATAATTGTGAACGTTTTACCATACATAAGAGTAAGATTAAAAACAATTCATTGTAGTTAGTTGAAACTAGCAAATATTGCTTTGTATTTCATTTTGTTCAATGAAATAATGAAAACAACTAAGTGAAGAATAAGTAATTTTCTATAAAAATGGTTGAAAGTTAATGTTTCATATTCCTAAATTTATGTCAAACATAATTTCTTAGGGAATATGGCTCGTGTGTTTATATATGAACGTCCATTGGATGCTATACTGACAGATATGACATTCTATGATAAATTAAATGTAAGTAACACTTGGAACATAATTAATAAAAGAAAGTTTGCAGTCTATAATAGTTTTGGTTTGCATATACATTATTTTGTATTCTATTGTTTGGGTATGATTATATGAACATCTACTTTAGTGTTACAAAGTATGTTATGCCTGTTCCATTATTGTAAAAGTAAAACATAATATAATATTAATCTGTAATTCACAGTATGAATGATATTTCAAATGCATAGTTTCCACTTTGATTTTAAAATCAGTATTGATGTTAAATATCATGCGATGACGTATTAATATTACGAACTTTCGAATACAAATACAAATGTAGTTTAAATCTTCAAATGTACCTTAATTTTTAAATAACTAAGTTGGATTATATTTGTACAAAATGTAATTACCTTTTAGAATTCATCATTACAATGACTTTGAGAGCTAAAATAATGTAATATGCTTTGTGTTTAATTCAATAACTTTGATACCTATTCTTGTCTTGTTTCACATTATGAAATCCTTGTCTTCAGAAAATATCAATTTTACATTTTACTGTTATAAATATTTGGTATTTTTTTGACATTATTATTAGATTTAATTCTCATTCTTATATGTAATATAAAACTATGAAAACAGGGAAATACTTATATTAATTTAAAATTAAGTATATTACATTATTATATAATATATTTTTTACTATTTTATATAGAATTCAGATATACAATATATTTTATATTGTGCATTTTTCTACACTAATTTTTGCATTATGGCATTATGCTTATTGTGCTTTTTAATAAATAATTTATTATTCTTATGTCACACTTACTATAATCTAATCCAGTTTTAGTATTTTACAAAAAGGATTACTTACTATTTAATGCATTAAAAAAAATAGTAGTATACAAGAATATTATATTATTTGCATGATTTTTTGAGACTTTAAGAGCAGTAGGTAAATTTGCATAAACCGTTAAAATGACGTTTCCGGGGTAGTATATTATACGTACAAATTGCGAAGCAAGTCTACTACGCTACGTATCCTTGCTTCTCAGCTAAAAAGTACAATTGGAGACGGGAACATGTATTTGTGACACGTTGTATTATGGTATTTCGACTATATGCGGTCCGAAAAAGATCATATTTAGTCAGTCCCTTCTCTTAACGGTCTGTTCTTGTAGGATTGTTATATGCCATCTCGAGTTGCGTTAAGGTTAACGAGTTGTATTGCGGGGCACGTAAACCTACTGTTATCATCAGGGCTGTAGCAAGACCCCATAAAAAGGCCCCTATGCGCCCTTAAAAGTAAAGTAAATTAAATTAACTACTTTAACACTTTACTGTTTACATAGTTTATATACAAAACTACAAATTATATATAGATGAAGAATATATCGTTGCTTTGTACTAAAATACCTAGCACGGCCTTTGTCTTTAAACTCAATGAGCATACGATACGCCATCTTGGAGATTAATACAATATTCAAACGAACGCTTGCTATTTACTTATTCCTACGGATGGCGCTTGTGTCATATTTTATCAAGTAGTAACAATTATTTGTGTCGTTTACATTTGATATGTGAACGACTGTCTATTTATATAAGTAGTATGCGCAAATTAAGTTGTTTATTCTGCTATATAGAAATTAAACAAGAAAATATATATACACTACTTTATGTAAAGAAAAATTCAAGGGAGGAAAATTTTATTTAATATTTTACCGACAAGTAGCCTATTAATCGGTTTCTGTCGCTTAGCGACCGGTAGCCTATTAAAAGGCTTTTTACCCCCAACGCTTATCATTGTTTTATTACCCTATAGTAACACAAAATGAACAATATATATAGTAACAACGTTCAAAAATTTGGTTTAACATTTTTATAGGCATAAGAAAAAGTCAATACATAATATGTATAATACATTACTCGCAATACACAATCCCATTTCTAAGAAAGATTAAGCGTTGTTTGGGCTGAGATCATTGGAAATTTAAAAAAAAACTTTGTTGATGTGTAAACAGTCTTCTTCCAAAAGCATTACGCGTCACTGTTCTTAAAACTTTACAACCATGCCATACTATGTAGATTACTATCTTCAATGTACAGTCTGTTTCGTAATTTGTGGAACTCACTTCAGTAGTTGATGTATGCCCAAACGCTTTATGTGTGTGGTTTGTGTGTATTCTTTACCACTTTACCACTGACTTGAAGTCTCGTGGCAGAAATGCGAGAAACGTGGAAGGAGTACACTTATTCTCACGCCCGCATTCAATTCTAGTTCGTTATGTGGACTGATTGACGAAGAAAGTAGCGAGATAGAGCGTGATAATGAGAAATACACGGCAGGAAGAGCCTCATTGGCGTAGTTTTAACATATTACTATTATACATTAGTTATACCTAATACAGGACAATATGCTAGGAAAGCATTGGTTATATAATTACTAGTAGAGATAAATAAAATTCTTTTTAAGAACAAAAATAATTGAATAATATAATTTAGAAATAAGTAAAAATGAATTTTCATTCATTTCAAACGAAGTTATATACAGGGTGTGGCACGTAACTGTCGCCACGATTTTTCAGGCACTTCCAATAGTTGATGAAAAAATGTTTCAGACAAAGGTTGATCAATTTTTGGCCAGCTACAAATTTAGAAATAACAAAATTTTCATGGTAAATATTATAATAGCTTTCATGTGTTGATATACAGACAAAAAAGATGTATACTTTTCTTTAAGAAAAAACTTAATTTTCTGATTTTTATTATTCCATTCGTTCTGTATTTCTTATATGGGGTAATAGCAATGTTAAATTTTAATACTTTTCGAACATTGTTACTCTTGAGAAACATGGCTTAATACTTTTTTGTGAAAAATGACTAGAGTTAAGTCGAATTGTGTCATACAAAATATTTGATTTTGTTAAGGAAAATTGTATTTCAAAATCATCTTTATTACTCTGCCTATAGAAAAACTGTTAATATTAAATATCTTCTTTTTTGTATTAAATAACTCTTATGAGACAATACAAACATTTTATGCATTAAATATAAGCATAAACGATAAGTCTCCAAGCTTTATATTTGTATATATATTGAGATAGGGACATAATTGAAATCTATTCCTACTACTATGGTAGACTGTGTGGCTGAGGTTCAGAACGTACGGCTCAGGTGCGGATGGGTGATCCGAATCCTCATTGCCACTGTATCGTCCCGCGAAACTTCAAGTTAGCGGAAGGCAATACTCGACAAATTTTCAAACTCCATTTTTTCGAAAACAAAGTTTCATACGAAAAAGATTGGTAAAAGTCTAGAAAGCAACATATGTGTCAGCTAACTATTACTAGTAATGATTACTAATTTTACTTAATTTTTCTGGTTAAAAATTGCAAAAAACAATGAAATAGTTCATGGTACTAGTATCATAGATCTCTAACAAATAAAAGAGATAAAAAATAAAAACGGAGAAATCACAAATAAATAAAAGAAATGGATATATTTGAAAATGAGATACAATTTTTCATGCCACGCCTAAAAGAAAGAGAAACTATCACGTCAGGACAAATCAATGACGAATCTAACGATGAAGTGGATAATGTCGATGATACAGGATACTTTATAAAACTGTATGTTACAAGGCTTGATCAGAATTGGTACAGGCGATGAGAAATGGTGTCTATATATGAACATGAAACGGCGAAAAGAGCGATTAAGTGCAGAGAGGCAAGCAATGCCTTATTCTAAGGCAGACCTTCATTCACGCAGGACAGTGCTGTGTGTATAGTGGGACATAGATAGCATTATCCATCACGAACTACCGCCAAGAAATCAAAGTGATACTGCTGCATTGTATTGTAATCAATTCCATTGTTTAATAGAAGCCATTCCTTTGAAACGACCATGTCGTCAACATGGTTTACTTCTACTCTATGACAACGCTGGACCAGACATAGCAAAACCTTACTAAATTAATGATTCAGGATTTGAATTAGAAAACCGTTCGCCATTTGCCGTAGTCCTCAGATTTGCCCCTACAGATTTTCATGTATTTCGTTCTCTCTCAAATGCCTTGCAAAGAATCTTCTTTCAAAATGATGATGCACTTGGAACTTGGCTTACAGATTTATTTGTATAACAACCTGTAGCAAGGATTTTCTTCAAGCGAGGGCTTTACTCGTTGCCAAAATATTGGGCAAGGCACTTTCATTAACATTGAAGGAAAACTATAGTACATTTCGCTCTGAAAGGCAACGAACTTATGTTTCAACCCAAGAATATAAATAATTCTTTTTTCATGGGGGAAATTTTTTTAAGACTTCCCCGACTTCTTGGGGTGAGGTCGGGAGCGGGGGAAGTATGGGATTCGCTGCCCCGAAACCCTGGGTGCGGGACCTACCCACTAAAATCCTCATGATGACCAACACTTCGTGTCCATCACATCGATAGTGTTCCAGTATCAATGGGGTTTTATTTGGTTCGCAGAAAACATGCAAAATTTATTAATTCATTGACGGCAAAATAAACAGAGAATTTGTTATGGGGATATATCAGTAAACTTGTTAAAGTTTACAATATATGTACTCTTTAGGATTTACACTATTGTTTATTGGTAACAAGTAATGTTATTCTGAATTCTTGAAATATATATACGCTTCGATAATACAAGATTAAAGTTATCAAAAAAATGTTTTTACAAAAGTTGATTGTTATAGAGAAAGACATTAGGCAGAGTAAACAATTTTCTTGTAGATTCAATGGTGGAAGAAATATTAAGGTCAAGTTAATTTTTACAAAATAAGATCTTGTAATTGTTTATTTATAATATAGCAGTGTTTGTAGAGATAAATACAATGATTTACAACATGCTATCTTTACATACAGTAAAAAGACATAAATAAAATCCATAGAAGTAACATGAACGTAAGTCGAATTGGCACCATTCAGTACAACTAACAACCGATACAGATACGTAAAATTTAATTAGGCGACTTGCACTTATCTGACTTGATGGAGTGATATCATGTGGTACGTTATTGTACTTTTCTCAATAAACGCTACTATATTATGAATAAAAAAATGCAGAATCCCATTAAAAAAAATTAAATTAACTGTGATATCTCTTCCTCCATTGTATCTACAAAGAAATTAATATACTACCTAATGTTCTCCTCTACATTAAATAACTTTTATAAGAAAATTTTTTTAATAACTTTAATCTCTCATGAAATATTCGACTGTTTCCAGTTAAATGGATTTTATGTGATATCCTGTCTTTTATGTGATACTTGGATAAATTTGTGAATATAATTAGCAATAGCTAGTAGCAGCTATATTATATAATACCTTCTGAAATCTGAATAGCACTAGGTTGCAATTGGGTACGAATTAAAAAATGTTTGTTTATTCAATTCATTTAACAGTTATATGGTGTGTGGAATGGAGCACCTTTAATATTCATATAAAAAAATCTAAAATTTGTTATTTTTTATAATATTTATTAAATAAGGTTTGCATATTTTTTTCAGTGTCCGGAAAATGGAATAAAGGTTAAAGAAGAACCATCTGATCCAGAGACTCATAATCACAACGATTCTTCGTCAGTTAGCAACATAGGGTCAGTGACTGGAAGTAAATTAACCCTAGGAGATAATTTTCCAAATTTGACAAATGATAAGGAGAATGAACGTCTATTACTTAAAAAGCATGCTGACTCGAAAAGTAAAAAATTAGTTCTTAATAAAAAGAAACGTAGATGTTTAGAACCAAGGAAATTGGAAGGGCAAAAGATCCAAACTATGAAGAAACGACGGAAATATTTGCGCGGATGTCTTAATAATGAGTATCATACGGACAGGAAGAAATCGGAATTTGTGGAATGCGATGTGTGTTTATTACCCTTTACCAATAAAACTAATATGAAATGTCATAAGATATTATATGATACAGGTTCAAAGTGTATCTGTGATATATGCAATGCAATTTTTAGTTCAATTTCTATGTTAGTTAGACACAAAAAAGCTTGTCCACGTTCACAACCTCCTGTCTCACCTCGCAGTAACAGATATATTTGTAACTTCTGTCAGAGAACATTCTCGTCCAAAAGACCCCTACAGGCTCATTTACTTCATATTCACGAAAACTTAAAATTTATTTCTGAAATCGAGGCTGATAAAACACAAAAAAATATACTAATAGAAAATACTAACCATCATGTAGTAAACGCTGACGTTAATAAAGTTGGAGAGGTTGTATTAAACGGAAACAATAACAATCATATAGAGAACGCTGACATAACAGAGAGGTTAAACAGTTTAAGTAGTTCACCAGGGAAAAAGTTGAGGCAAACAACTCTTGTAGAATTTCTTCCATTCTTTAACGGAAAACAGAAAGAGGAATTAGTTAATTCAGAAAAAGTTAGTTGTACAGACCAGACTACTATTATTCCTAGACAAGACAGAACGCAAGAAATAAATTATTTCTGTGAAAGGAAGGTAGTAAATATGCAGGCAGAAACTGTGCATGTTATGTCTACTGAAATTGATTCTTCTACTGATAAAGTACCATTTGTCGAAGAACATATGGATTCAAATATGATGGCAGATTCATTAAAGGATAAAATAAAGGTTGAATCTGAAAATGCCTACAGTTCTACAACTTCGAGTAACATAGTTAATGATTGTAGGCAAATAGTAAGGAGAGATGCGAACCGACCCTCAGTTGCATTGGATAGTATACTTCCTTCTAAACCAATTAATGAAGGTAACTCTGTTATTACGCGTAAACGAAAACGAGAAAACGCATTGTTGTTCGAAGAAGAGCTAAAATTAAAATTCAAATGTAAAGAATGTGTAATTTGTTTGGAGAGGTGTGACGAGATCCTCAATGGAAGCAATTTTAGGATTCAAGAATCCGAATGTACATTTTTGCAAATTAGTTCGATAAAAATGGAAGATTTTGAAAATGATCAACCAATGAGTCCAAGTCATTTAACGGTAGATGCCCCACAATCTCCAGTAGTGATAGTTAATGATTTAATAAAAATTGAAGATAACGAATCACTAACATATCAAGAAGAGCTACCCGGAATCAACGATAGAATCGAAATTAACGAAAAGGAATTTCAGTGCAAAATTTGTAAAAAATCTTTTTCTTCAAGGGAGAACATGCACGAACACATCGAACTACTTCACGTGGTTTACATGTCAAGTATATGCAAAGCACGATACACATCCAGAAATAAATTATTGAGTCATTATTTGTGTCAACATACAATTTCCAAACGAAAGCAATGCTGCGTTTGCCATGTAAAATTTAATACATCGGTGATGCTGAAACAACACATGATTTTACATTGTACCAAAAATATACGGTCTAAAAGTGACGATCTGCTGATTGACCGTGAAATAAGGTGCAATGCGATTAGGAAACGTCATCAATGTAAATTTTGCGATAAGCGATTCTATTTGAAATCGTGTTTGATCCAGCATCAGAAATTATGCCGTCGAATTAATGAAAATACGAAGAAGCAAGAGAAAGAATCTCGCATGAAAACCTCTTTTCCTTTATCAAAACAACACAAAAAAGGTATTGCAACATTAAATGTGTCGGATACTCAAAACGATTCTAATTTTCCGATACAATATCCAGCAAACAAACATTCGTCTATCATCGATGGAATAGAATCCACAATAAATTCAACTTTACGTGCTTCTAAAGCAACATCATTGCAGTCACGAATAGTTCCAAGTCAGAAAAGGTTAATCAATAATATCGTGTGCGTAAAAAATTACCAAACTGATCTGACTGGCATAGAAAAAGTGAAGTTTCCTTGTATTATTTGCAATAAACAATTCCAAACGTTTCAAAACTTGTGTATGCACGAGCGTACGTTTTGCAAACCTGCCAATAATAAGTGCACAGTCTGCGGCACATTGTTCACTACTAAGAGACTGTTACAGCTTCACATGCTCGCGACTCATGCGCCTATGTGTTCATTAGACTACAAGTATTTTTGCAAGTTTTGCAACCAGGGCTTTAGTAAAAAAGCAAACATTCAAGTTCATGAGCGGCACTTCCATAGTGATCAGACTGTTATGACATCCAAGTCATGTCAAAGCGATGAATATACTCGAAACATAAACACAGTTTGCACTGTCTGTAACTTATCATTCGAATCCCATGAATGTTTCATCGAGCATAACAAGTATTATTACAAAGGACAAGTTTTCACGTGTACATTTTGTAATCAGGTTTTCCAGGGAATGTATATGCTTTATCACCACAAGAAGTTGGTACACTATCCAAAGATTACACATAATTCATATACTTACGTATGCGATATATGCAGCGAAGGGTTCAATAAAGAATTACATTTTTACGCACACAAGTTACATTTTCATTCACACGAAGCATCTTCTACATCGGGTGATCAGAAATACGAGCAAGATCATAATTATGCATTGACAACCAACAATATCGACACGCAAATGAAGATACCATTAATGGCGTACACTTGTGACATTTGTACCTTATATTTTACTAATAAAATGGACCTACAAATGCATGAAATAGAATATTCTCTCAATGGTAACTTCAAGTGCAATAAATGTGACAAAAAGTGTCGTACTGCTGCTATTCTTATTAAACATCAAAGTTTAAACCACAATGGTTGCGATACCAGTAATTGTTATAAATGTCGTTTCTGCGGGGAAGTGTTAACGACAAGTACATCGATGGTATGTCATGAGAAACATTTTCATGGAAGCAACTCTGCTCTAGAAAGTAGCCACAACATATCTGATCAATTAAATGCAGATCAGGAATCTAATAGCAAGGATGCTGAGAAATCTGACAGCAGAAGAGATAATATTACGTGTTTGACTTGCAACATGAAGTTTGAAGATGAGATGAAGTTGAAAGATCACTTATTAGAGTACTCTGACATTGGTGGGTATTCGTGTTCCATTTGTCACAGAAAGTTTATGGAGTTGTATCGCTTGGAGGTGCATAAACTAAAACACACAAAATTAAATTTTATTTTGTCTGATCATCACTGTCCAATATGTCACGAAGGATTCCCAAACTCTACAAATGTTCAAATGCATATATTACATTTGCATAGATACGAAACATTTCCAAGAATCGTTACTAAACAACCGAACAATATGAGGGGCAATAAGAATCCAGTCGGTATGTTTGAAAATATTGAAATCGCACCTGTCAAATTATCTAATGCTTTCATTTTGTCTTCTACTGATCAAGAGCCTCAAGAAATAAGAGCCTAAGAGATAATATTCGATACCCACAGTAATTTAGTTAAACATAGATCACGATTTATAAATGCTGGAAATTATATATGTGAATATTGTGGTTGTAAATTTCCTTGGTTGACATTACTTAAGGCTCATGTAAGTAAACATTCTAATGTGAATCAAGTTAGTTACTTGAAACACAAATGCTTTTATTGCGATGAAAAATTTCGAAATTCTATTACCCAATACTCACATATCATACATGTTCATGGTAGAGATAAGATACATGATAAAATTGTTGATATGAATAAACCTATTAACTTATTGTTAGACTCTTCTAGACCCAACTTTAATACGCTTATAAATGAACTAACCAACAATTTCGAATATAATCAGTTTTCACCTGCAATTTTAAAGGATTTACCGGATTTTTGCGACAAAAATATGGAACTAGTCGATGCATCGAATCCCATGAATGAATGTATTATTGAACAGGAAGTGTCGTCATCGACAGTAGTCGATACGTTAAATGAAATATGTACAGTTCCGGAGGACGGAGTTTTAGACGGTATAAAGGAGAAATTTCAATCGCGCTTTATGTCAATACATAAAAGGATGATCCACAAAGTAGTAACAAGTTCGTCATTGCCTGTCAATAAGAATGCCATCATTTGCATAGTCTATGACTCTATTTTTGCCGAAGAAGAGGCATTCATGAAACACATACAGATAGTGCACACATCCGTTTAATCGTCTGATTAGAATGTGACGAAAGAAATTACTCTTTCTGCGACAGTGATTAACCTTGATGTAATAGAAATCGTTCGGGAAAAGAAAGCACATACTATTAGTGAACATCTTTCGAAAATTAAAGAATCTGATAATTTGGACATACAGGTATGAAAGTTACTTAGGTTCTATAGTAAAAAGTGTTGAAAGATGGAAATTTATCTCAGTAAATCTCGCCATTGTAACTGACGTTGTTTGCAATCTGAAAATAAAGTTGAATTAAACGGTTGTTTTAAGACAGGACTGTTTGAAATTTGGAAAAAATCGATTCTTTTTTCGTCTTAAATAGTAATTTGAAGTCTTGAAAATTAAATTGTGAAAAGTTACAGTCTTTAAAAAAATCTATTTCTAGAAGACATATGCGTCTTATCTCATCAATAAAAATTATTCGTCTCTGAGTCTTTTTCCAAGGAACATGTTCCTTTGCAAATACCAAACTTGCCTCTTTACGTCTTATATTTAATATTGCTTTTCTCATTATTCTACTTCGGTTTACAATGTTGCTAGTCTGGAATACACAACGAACATTCTGTATATTTTTTTCCACTTTAGCTTTCTTAGCGATCTCCCTCACAGTAGCACAAGGATTGGAAGTCGCATATATTATTGTTTGTGTATCGCGTTCAGATAATACTGTTGGTCTTCTTGTACAGTTCTTCGTTCTAATATGCTATCATTTTGTCTATGTTGGATTATGTCTTTCTCTCCTAAGAAATTTTATCGAAGTAAGGTCAATCTATGTTATATTTACATATTCGTAGAAGGTACGTTATACATATAACTCAAAGTTTCTACGCTAGCATAATCCTAACATGAGAAATTAAACATAGCACGCTTCTGCTATCATTTTATCTGGGAGTGTACATTACATGACACGACCTTATATCAACCAACTATTGATGTTGATTTGATGCTCAAACATGTTTTGCCAGATGCCATCTATGCATCTTTTCACATCGTTTAACATTTTGAAATGGGAATCTGCCAGATGATGCTATAGGAACTTGAATAAATGATAGTCTGACAGAGCTAGGTTTGCACTATAAACAGCACATGTCAATATTTCTCATCCTAATACATTGATGAACTCCTTAATTTCTTTTGCTATTTGTGACTTGCATTGTCACAAGTAATATCACTTGTCGCGTCCCGTTCCAATTGCTCACAGTAAAGATCGGTAGTGATGGTTACTTCTTGCTTCATAAGTTCTCAGTGGATTGAACTATGACGATCCTATTAACCCTTAATTACTCGCACCCAATTTTTTAAACAATTATTCCCATGGGATCTTATACAATCTCAATATGATATGAGGTTTTCTATCAAATAAAAGAACTGTTTTATTTCAAATTAAAATGTAAATAAAATTTCTTAAATAATAGGAACTAGCTTTTATAAAAATAATCAAGAAACAAGACACATTTAACATTATCTTTGGTAATGAACAAAAATGATTATAGTTTACATATCTGAATTGTTATCCACGTTAACACAATCGATTCACGCATATGTACGTATTTTACACACGAATTTGTGTCACTTATTTTATTGGTTTTCATTTATTTTGCGTGGACATAAATAGTATTTACCACGCGCGGCTCATAAAATAGATGAAATATCTTATCTATCAGCCATCGGTCTTATTCACATTTTGGTGTGTACTATTACAACGGAATAAGTTGTTCTATTTACTTAGGGATCTTCTATTAATTCGATTGCTAGCACACTTTTTATACTCACTGTATATGTAATTAATAAAATTACAACTGAAAAAGCATACTCATAAATATTAATGTGCTTGAAGAATAATCTTTGTGGTAATGACTGTTTAGAGATTTGTAACCGATACGGTTACGAACGAAATGGTGCAAAATTGAATACAACCGGCTTCTGTGTTTTGAAAAGACAAAGAAAACAGACATTGCAAGGCATAGAGAGACAATGTACTTTATTGGCTTAAATATAACACTACATTGATTGAAATACAATGTTCCATATTTAAAGGAATATTAATATTTTTGAAAATTTTAGAAAATGTGTTCAGATAAACTCATCACTGTATATGAAAATAATATTACGTTCTGAAAACCGAAAGTAGACGATTTTGGTTTTTAATCCTGTTGGGAAATAAGTATAATATTTACTTATTAATTAAGATAAAAATTAAAATATTATTCATCACACACGTGCACACGTTATTTCTCGCAATCCCCAACTATCCAGTTATACCAGTCGCTCAACCTCACATATTCCATACACTATTACCAACTTAAATCTATAACCTAATTTAGTACCTAACTTATAATCACTCAACCTTCCATACAAACATTCATATTCTTGTTTATAATATGTTCAATAAAAACAACCTTATTACAAACTTTTTATTGTAACAAATTCATTAGATATTTCTTTTTTTATTCTTTCTTAGCGTTCCAACGTATGTAAGATTTTTTCTAATAAATTTTTTGTGATTGCAATTCTCCAGAACTAATTATCAGCTATTATATTCTTTTCTGATCTCTCAATGAGTTGTGCTACTCACATTACCACATGTTGAGTAGTATTTGAAAGTTTGTACGCCTGTAGTTGAATGTCTGTAATAAAGTAGTGGAAATATTAATTCATCTGCAGCAATTTAAATGTTGAATTTATTAATTAATTTTCTAAGAGAGAAAAGAGATTGCCTTGATTATTATAATAGGCATAAGCAAATGTAAAATTATTTGTCAATGAATACAAAGATTTTCATAAACAAAGCTAAGTAGTCTTTATAAAAGAATGAAATTTAAAATCGAAACATTTTTACCTTGTAATGGATACTTTTATTTTTAGTTTGGAATACAGAAATCAAATGTATAAAAAAATATTTGAGAGATTTGATTTTTTCGAAAATTTGCATGCACTGAGTATCTCAAAAATTACAAAGCATTATGGAAGTTCAGTAAATTTTTATAAGGAGAATAAAGGAAAAGTGGTAATTTAAATGAATGTGACCAAAATTAACTTCTATTATTTAACCGTGAATATTTTTATTTTATTTTAATACTATTATTGTGATGAATGGAAGTAATTCTTACAAATTCTTTCATGGCCTATCTAATTCTTGATTCATCCTTGATTATAATCATGTTGGTCTGTTGTATCAACGTGTTCTGATCAGAGATGTCAGTTGGTCGCATAGTTAGATGAAACACAACAATAATTGAAAACCCGATGACATAGCTTACACTATAAAATTGCTGTAAAAAGTAGTCTTAAAAAGAAATGGACAATATTACTATTTATATAGACAAATGGTAACTTGTACAAATTCTACTGTATTTGTATTTATTTGGGTAATGACTACTTATGAACATGATTCTGTTGCAGTCATGTAGGTTTCTTTGCTCACATTTCATCTTCATTTTGAATTGATAACAGTTACAAATTTTATTAGAAAAAAATAATATACTTTAAATAATATGAAATAAGAATGCATACAATATATCCTTTTGAATACTTTATTTGATATTGTTGTATTCAGACACGTATTCATGAGAAAAAATTCAAGCTGTGCCGAAAAGTTTACAATACAAGTTTTTGAACAATTATCATGTGACTAGGTGATGGATACACAATTCCATCTAGATTTTATCTTTATAAAAACATTTTATCATACACAGATGTAGGCACGTTATTGATTCTTAAAGTATTTGTATTGCGCTAAAACATTATTCCATCATATTAGTGATAAACAAATAATGCTATAAAATATTTACATTCTACAATATTACAATAAAGAGTTAAAAGGTTCTGTCGTGAAGGAACGTTGGTACAATCTTTTCACGTACAATATAAAATTGTTACAATACCCACAGGTAACATTTTCTTCCTTTTTTAGTATTTTCATTTGATTCACTCTGCATAAATTATCAATCATGCCACAGTTGCGTAAAAGCCACGCGTGCAAAATATGCGCTTAATACAGACACAAATAGTTAGATTACTACGAAACATGGCTCAATATTCAGCCACGTTCCAGGACACAGTATTGTTTAATAGAACAATACAAGTAAAATACCATATTAGTCTGCAGTATGAGCTCAATATGAGCTGTTGAATAATATTAACAATCTTAAATTAGCATATGTTACAAGTATCTATGAAATGCTAGATCATTTCCACCTTAAGCGATAAGAAATGATTCTGGTCGAGTGCAGCTTTGTATCAGCATTCTTTTGATCCCATTCTTTTGTTATTAAATATAGTAACAAGATGAGGACCAAAAGTGGAAATGCATTTTCACAATCAGTCATATCTTCTATTGTAAATATCTTTCTGTTGGGAACAGATAGTTACTTGTTTTTTAATTGAATGGTATTAAAAATTAAGATTTCAATATTCTAAACAGTGGTCTATAATTAGCATTTGTAATTTATAACCATTCAAATGATAGTGTAATAACAAGTATGAAACACTAGGTTATAAATTAAAAGATTTTCTGCATAGTTAATACCATATGTCTCTTTTTTATATTATCTAATATGCTTCAGTATTATTCCTTTTCCCGTTGCTTTTATTGTTACTGTACACATATGGATTTTATCTGTTAATAATTATTTTGACTGTTATATTAATACACAAATTGTTTGACGAGTATCAATTAGGAAATCTACACTAAATTTTGGCATTAACTGCATACCATATTGTTAAATAGCCATATACATTTTACTAATAAATCACTCTCTTTTAAACTATTCATTGAAATCTACAGTTTAAAGTATGAGATATTAAAAAATGCATTTCTACTTCTAGTTCTCTCTTTGCAAGTTTCTATATTGCATGTACAAAGGAATTTTTAGGGATTTACTTTAACGGTCGGCTATTATAAGAATTACAAGTAGTTTACGCCTTCATTATGTTATACATCTATTTACACAGCAACAAAGCTGCCAGAAGAGAAACAGAAGAAGAGAAGCATAGGAAGGCAGCTCCGACGGTCATATATTTTCAGGTATACATTAATACTAGTGATTCGAAATGATTTCTCCTATTTATCATGTAAAAACGTACACAAAAGCTACGAGGTAACTTATGTTATCGTACACTTTACATTTCAGTCTCATGAAGTCCTTGACGCTGTTGTCCTGCGTATTGAAGTCTAACAACTTCTATCCCTTTGTATACACGAGCAATGAAGTATGTATGACAGAAGTTTTAGAACAGTATTTGTTTCTATTTGTGCACAGAAACACGCGTATGTTTTTAGCATATTTCACGATAAACTATAGTAAAAAGTATGGTAACAAATTTATTCTTTTTTTTCTCTATTTTCATAATATATCACTGTATCTTATACAACTATGACCCAGTTTATCTTGACTCCAATAGTATATTCTTACAAAAATACAGTGTTAAGCAGATATAATTATTTTTCGTATGCTTTTAACTTTTTCAGGAAGGTATCTTTAGGCACTTTCTGATATGTTTTGCAAGACACATCATAATATTTAAATTTAATATCTTTATCCATCATACGAATGAATATATTCTGTGGTTTTCTTTTGCAAAGCATCCTATCGCTCGAACGCTACATTCATTTCCGTTTTGCTTATTCCAATTCTCTTACTTTATATATTCTCCTTTCCTTGATACAATATCTATCTTACGCACAAGAAAGCATTGATTATTGAGTAATGGAAGGATCGTACAGAAACAAATAACGATGTAATGATGCTGGTTGTCAATAGACGTAAATCGTCTTTAACTGATCCTTTAGTTCAGGAGGAATGGCACAAGTTTCCGACTCTGGCTTCCTTTTTACCAGGCGGCGCCAGCGCCCCCCGATATTTTTACGAAAACCTTTTGCAAATCCAGGTCTATCCGACGGTAATGCGTGTACAAGAGTATCCTGAAACATAACAATATATGTAGTTGATTATACTTGATTATACTGCATTTTCAATTTATATAAGTATTACCCATTTAAAATAAAAACAAGTACACGTAAATAAAATTATGTAACTATATGCCATATTGGCAAGGCATTATTCATAAATAAAGTCACTCATAATGAATATCGTACAGGTTGTATCGTAAGAAGTGCTGCCTCGGTACAATAAAAGCATAAGGAATTGAATGAAAAAAATTCTATAGACTAACACTTAGTGATTATTCACAAAAGAACTAAATAATTAAGCATTATTATTTATTGAGAAAAGAATGACAACCACATCATACACTAAGTCATTTTCACATCTAAAATCATACAGCATAGTAATATTGGGTTTCTTTAAACAAATGTTACAAAATGTTTAGCTCTTCGTTTGTTTCTTCATTTCTTGGAGTTATTTAAATATTATTGTATTAGTTGAAGATGAATTTTCAATTAAATAATAATCCAAATATGAGACAAACAATCCTAGAGGAATGTGAACTTATAATTCGTCATTCTAATAATAATAAATCATATAGAAATATTACTAAAATGTTAAATAGAAGTATTTTTACTATACAATATATAATAAAACACCACAAAGAAGAAAACTGTTTAAAAAAGAAAGTAAAACTTAAACCAAGGAAGAAATTCACTGAAACTGAAAAAAGGTAGATACTTAGAAAAATAAAAAAAGATCCAAAATTAGGTGCTTCACTACTGCGACTGATGGTCAACAATATCTAGGAGCACCTGTAAGTGCAGAAACTATTAAACAAATTTAAAGAAGATACGGATGTCATGGTTGTATAACCCAATCAGTCACTTGTAAGTGCTAGAAATAGAAAACAATGATTAGAGTTTGTTAAACATTATATCAATAAAGATTATAGTTTTTGGAAAAACATCATCTTTATAAATGCAAGCAAAATTAACTTGTTTGAAAATATAAGAATTTGGCAGAAACCAAATCAATCAAATTTGAATCCAACTATTCAGCACAGAAAAGGCAGCATTATGATATAGTACTATATTTCATCGATATAAGTTAGAAATTTAGAATTCATTGATGGAAATATGGACAAGTGGTATTATTTAAGTATCTTGAAAACTCACTTAAAAGATAGTGCACAAAAGTTAGGATTGTTGGATTCCTTCGTGTTTTACGGTGACAATGATCTGAAACATGCATCAAGAATAACTAAAGAATGGCTGCTGTACAATTAACCCAAAGTTATTTACACATCAGATCAATCAACTGATTTAAATGTAATTAAACATGTATGGCATGAATTGAAATTATAAGTGAATAAATATGAAACATCAACTAAAGATCAATTAAAAGCAGCAATATCAACAGCATAAGAAAATATTGATCCAGGTTTTCTGGAAAAATTAGTTCAATTTATGTCACAAGTGCAGGCAGTTATAAATAATAATGGTTATTCTCCCTATTAAGTATTGAACTAGTTTTTCAAATTAAATTTATTTTTTACCATGCAAATATACTGTATATTTTTATGTACGATTTTGAATACGAGAACAATTTAGCGTATTATGTGGTTATAATTTTTTTTCTCAATAAAGTTTAATATTTAAATATTTATTTTTTGTGTGAATTACTAAATATTAGTTTATAGAATAATAATCTTTTTTTTAAGCAAATTCCTTATTTTGTTATTGTAACGAGACAGCACTTCTCACGATACAACCTGTACGATTTTCACTATAAGTGACTGTAGATGCAGTAGAATTTCTACAAATTACCATTTATACATATAAATAGTAATATTATTCGTTTCTTTTGATTACTCTAATTTTTGCAATAATTTGTAATAGAAGCTCTACCACCAGTTTTCTAACCATTTGTCGCGTGTTTCGATCCACTGTGCGTCGAATAATACACCCCTGACCAGAACAATATATTGACACAGCAGACCAATAGGATTATGATCACGTGATGAATGTTGTTTACATTCATCATTAACTTAAACGAGTATTAGATCAATGTTTAATTGCGTGTGACAAGGAAATAGCATCGAATCATCGAATGTAATGTATGTGACTTCTTTACGTGAATTTATATTAAACAATACAAATAGTACGTTATATTTAAATGATGAACTTTTTTAAGTTTACATGTAATATAAGTATATTGAAAACAACAAATTTTAATAAAATACTAGTTATTTGTGACTTTTACTGCAACTATTGTAATACGAAGTACAAAATAATGAAAATCGAACTGATAGAATAAAAGTGCATTCGATAATTCGTTTTAATGTTACATAACGAAAACAAGTAGATAATATTTCCATTAATTTAATTTTGGTATATAGTTTATTAAAATTTTTTGTCATTAATTTATATAATTGTCGAAACAACGTATTTTGTAATGTAGTGTAATTATAATTCAAAACAATTATTTATGAATTGCATTGAGAAAATAATATTTAAAAATTTTAGTTTTCATGACTAATGTATTAAAAATAAGTATTTAATTGTAAGTTCATTATTTTCAATTCAATATTGTTACAATTATTAATGCATTGAATATATTGACAGTTACACTTTACAGTTCAAAGTCGTAAATTATTATTAGTTGTAGCATGATTTATTACTCTATGTTACTAAACTATAGTAAAAGTGGGAAATTTACACTTATTACTGCAAGTACTTATACTATTCTTTTTTCGATTAATTTGATAATTCAAACTAAATTATTAGCATTTTAATCGATAATAATGAAAGTGATAATTTTATTAAGAAGCATTTCACGTGAATTATTCCTCACACTTAACCACCCCACTCCTTAAAAAGTAATGGCCTAATTATACGTTGATTTACACTTAGTTGCTCGAAATGTGCGAAATTATTTTAAAAAGAAGAAAACATTATAGAGTAAATACAAACTTCTATAAGAGAAATAACGTTGGAAAGAAAATTTTCCAAATTTGAGATATAAAAGTTAAGAAATAAGTACTGTAAAAATGCTTCGTCCAGGCACACGACATATAGGTGACTGTAAGGTCATACAAGAATTACAATTTTTGATACAGTACACACTGATATAACTATAAAGTGATCTACAAAGCATAGAAATAGTGGAGAGTGCGTCGTCGTAACCGAAAAAGCAGGATACATCGTGTATTTGAGTGCGACGTTGCGAAACTTATCGACAGAGGCCAAAGCTATCCAAACAGCAAAAAAGAGAAACTAAAACGGCGAGGTATGCAGGAAGACCATTGAATAGAGGTGGACGGCTAGCACGTGAACAGAAAGGTACGGAGATTCGAGATGCGAAGAATGAAAATATCGTTGAATGTTTTAACCACGCGTGGTAACAGTATTGTAGGAATACTGCCAATACTGCCTGTTGTCGTCAAGGAGAGACACATTATTTTGTCGGCTACAAGACAGCTGCACCCTGTACGAAAGTCTAGCTGTTTGGCAAACCGTCGTGACCGCCCACCCACGCTAAATTTAGAGACAACCAGAGGGGTAAAAGCGGGTTTTTAGGTGCGTCTATCCGTTCAAAACACCCAATATAGTAACTTTCACGATTTGTCAGACAGAAAATTCAACATTGCAATGCTGCGAGACGTAATCGTCTAACAGTCGCCAACAACGTTAACATCAACTGGCAGGATTACAAGAAATCGAATTCTAAATTATTTCCTAACACGTGACTAGTCAGACAACACGAACAACATTGATCATAGAAACAAATTAAAGGGAAATATTTGACAGAGTTTTAGAAATATTTAGAAAAAGTTCGAACCATGTGAACGTAAATATAAGCACATTGAAACTGTAAGGAAACAGTTGTGGGAAGTCCGAAGATATATAGGCACTGGATGTGGAATTAACAGCTGTAATGAATGACGTTAGCGGTTACGTCGGTCGAGGGAACGAGTTCAAATATTAAGTCGTTTTCCGCATATTAACTATATAAAGTAAACGAATGACAATGAACACTTGCAAAGAGTTATTAAGGTGTTACGAACTATAATAGTAAGTACATGGTGATCACAAAACCAATCTATTATCATTACTATTATTTCGTTCATTTTGAAGTATAATAGACAAAGAGTTGATTCATCTTTTCTAAAATACAATGGAGATCTGCATCACAAAAGATGGAATTCATCGAACGTTTACCAAATGCTTCGTAGAACTAATTGCATAACGTATCGAATACAATTGAAAAAAATACAATTTTATCTTATTTCCGCAAAGGATAAGTTTTCGAGTTTGTTTTTAATTGAGCATCAGAAATTACGTCATATAGGTATTATATCAAAAGTATGAAAATTCATGGTATCTTGAAAATTTAGATAATTAACATGGTTCCCATCAGATGGCACCATAAGGATTGATGTTTTCAATATATTTAAATATGTAACGGAGTCAAATGTAGGTATGTCAATGTCTACTCTTGATTGCGATACGTAACAGAGCTTTGGTAATGAGAATAGTTCAAAACTAGTAAAGGTACATGGGAAAGTAGTAAAGATCTGTCGGTAAGTGGAGCATGAAACTGAAACGTACGGTGTCATAACGGCAACAAAGCACAGTAGAAGTGGCAACGTTGCCGATTGTTTGGGATTTTTCTGGCGACGAGCCTGGGACTGAGCCTCGACCTTACAACTCGTTTGCCAGGCCGTCTGCTCGTAAGCCTCGTCCTTGGAGAATCGATAGCGCCATCGACTATTATTAACTACAATTTTAAAAGGTCTTATCGTCATCAAGTATATCCTGGATTTGTGGTACCTCTTTCAAATTAGATATTATACATTTTTTTTGTATATTATCCAGATGTGCGTGTGTGTTTTTGTGTGTTTGTAGGAGGGAGTCCGCATGCGCGCGTGATATAGTTAATTTAATTTAACAGTTTTCTTTTTCTGTCTGTAAAAATGTTGGGTCTTGTGTGTGTATTATATAAGGTGTTATAACTTTAAGACCCAACATTTTTACAAATGCAAGAAAACTATAAAATTAAATTAATCCTTTTTAAGGGAATTAAACATTTACGAACTGAACGATGCATAATAGTCCATAATTGTTTAATGTCTTCTCAATTGCTCAATACGAAACTGAATAAAAAATTCGAACAATTATTGAGTGCTATTTCGTTAACTGTTGTATTCATCCCATGAAAATAAACATTAAGCTGTCATCAAAAATACACCAAAAATCTTGTAATTTTACTTTATATTCAAGTTCACTCCACAACTCTAAGGTATAATTTTGTAAGCATCCAGTTGCGAAAAAGTATGAGACATTGAATGACTCATACATGTTCTTAAGAATGCCAATCATCCATGATAAAAGGAATGTTTCCGTTGTATGAAATATTACTAATTCGATAGCAAACAAGTAGGTTTTGACAAGTATATACTTAACAAATATGTTAAGTATATACAGATTTAATTAAATATGACTCCACATTTTTGATACATACACGTTTATTCAAGTATTAGTTTTTCATAATTTTATTAGGGTCATCGATAAATAATTATAAAATTATTTTTTTAGTTCATCTTCACATGATGGAAATAATAATTTTAAGACATTTCATACTATCGAGAAAAATATCCAACGTGTTTTCCGAAATTTCCCTTTTGTACTTTAATTCATTAATAATCTATCAGTGGAGACCACGTGTTTCAATAGATCAATGCGTTTCAGTGGCGTAATTTATGGATTAAAAAAGAGAATTGATCAATTCCAAAACAATATACACAAACATAATATAACGTCGCTGAGACTTGCACACACTTTTAACAATATATTTGATCTTAATTAAATTATTTACGCATTGAAAGTTGGTAAACGATCGACGATGTATTTATCATTTTGTACCAATATTTACAAAAGAAAAATTATAATTTCTTAGAATGAAGTATCAATGGCCGTTAGGATCTTCAAGTTATCCTGGCGAGCAGGGGATAAACCAGTGAAATCTAGTAATACTGGCTCTACTGGTTAGCGTAGCTGGTAAGAAGTAAAAAGGAACAGAAAGGAGATACGCGCGGTTCTCGTTTCCTTCGAGAGTACAAGCTCGAAGGAAAAAGAAGAAATAGGAAAACAAAGTCTACCAACCTGGTCGTTGCACAACGCATACTGCGCCGGTGTATGAGGCGGTGGATAAGGAGGCGGAAACTGCCAGACGAATTGATCCGCCGGATTGGTTGTAGCATAGACGTTATCCTGTTCACCAGCTGTGTTATTTTCCAGATCCGTTGATGTCGTAGTCGTTGACATCTGCGTGCAACAACCTTCGACAGAATAGGACGATGCGACGATCGTTGAGACCGGCGACGTTGCCGTTTGAACTACGGTCGGTTCCGGATGCACGGCATTCGAATGATCCTCCCGTTTCCGCAATTTGCTGCGGACAAGACGAATCGCGATCATAGTTCCATTACTCCCAACCATTTTTGTCTTGTATTTCAGGTACAGCTTCGAGAGTTTTTTTGCCAACTTGTAAATAAATTGTCGGGCTATTTTTGATAGAACTCTCGAACGAGTCGAGAGTTTGGATGATTTTGGGAGGAAAAACGAAGTAAACCAAACCGCAGGGAAACGCGTGCGTTTTTACATGAAGTCAATAAAGGAATTCATCGGACAATGTGCTCTTTGCCAGTCTTTATTTTCTCTCTCGTTTTGTCTCACAAACTTCTTTATTCCATCGTAGCTTTGTAAAGCTTTTGTTATGGATAAACGATGTATGTATCGTGTGTAAATTACTTTTTGACTTAGAATGTCTTTCTAAATTTTTATTCTTATTAATGAGCACCAAACGCGTGATAATTCAATCGATGTTTAAACAGCTTTCTTTCAGCCCACCTTTACTTTTATTACTGACACTTTGTACAATTTATATCCTGCTGCACGGTTTTCATATGCTCACAACTAACGGCGACGCGTTCGATGACTAGTTTTGAAAATCCTTGGTGTTGAAACGCGACACTAGATTCGCGATGAATTTATTCTCTGCTTTCGAGGCGAAGAAAAACCACCACCCGGCTTCTCTCACTCCCGAAGGGCGTGCGAGCTGCGAGAACTCACCGAGGATTACCTCGTTCCGTTCATTTCAAAGCCAACTGAGGTCTGAGCCAGAGGATGGCGCGCGACGTTATTATATATCGCCTCGTGACATCACGAATGTACGCCATCATGATTGGAAGGCGCCGCGAGCCTCAACCAATCAGTTCGCGTACTGCGTGGAATTCGAACGGTACACGCTCACTTGAAAGCCTTAGTGTCGTCACTACGGCGAGACGTCGGCAAGGCTGGTTATGAGCAATGCAAGCCTTCTTGAAATTAGGAATAATCTCTTGCAATAGTGTGATCAAAATAATCGTAATTTCGTTTTATCTATATCCCAACACTTCATATAAGTCTTTGTTGGTGATGCAGCTGAGAAAACGCTAATCAATGAAAATACATTTATTGCTTCTGCGTATTATCGTTATTGATCCAAAAACCTGATTATGTAGTATTTAAGTCCAATCCATTAAATCCTGAATTGTGTTTCGAGTGCCATTTCTAATGAAGAGTTAATCTAAAATCGATTTTTTTTGGAGTAGAACGTTTAAAAATATCAAGACTCTATCAGATATTGATATATTGATTTCGATTAAAACTTGATGTCGTATCTATTAAGCAACTAATTTTTTCTTCTATATAGCAGAAAAATGATTCATCGTAATAAAAAATTATCAAAAAATATTTCACAACGTTTTCTAATTTGTCAAGATTAGGATTAAAGTTATCATCTTGGAACAAAACTTGGAAGTTAAAAATAGAATAATGAACATTTAGTTTTCTTTACTAATAATTTTTGTTCCGTTAAGATTTCAGAGTACATACGCTCATTTGATTTATTTTCATTTACATAGTATACAGAATATTAATTTTAAAGTGACTAGACGAACTGTTTTTGAAGGCTCTGTGATGATGTAATATTTTTACGGAATATTATATTACTTTTAGAAAAACAAATCTAAATGTAATATAATAAGGTTGGGTATTATTAAACAATTTCATTATACAAGGAAACAGAATGTCGTGCAATGTATAATAACGTATAATAACATATTATGTTATTATATATATATATGTATAATAACATTTGTAACCTTTAAAAATATCAATATTATTTGTGTCAATATAATGCATAAAATTATTTTATTTAAATACATTTTTTCCAATAATATACGAAAAAATGTACTGATTTTATCTCTCGAAAGTATGATTAGTTCAAGTATACCTTATAACATGAAAACAAGAATTTCAAATAATTGTGCAAAAATATGAAAATTCTATCATTACTAATATTATATTGCAAAAAAACAATTATGTAAGTGTGTTTTGCTTACATTTTTTGTCTTCGTAATCCATTTAATTTTGTTATGCTTCATTTTGCAATGATAAACGTTAAAAAATTAGAAAAAAATGTTTTTGGCTAGAGAACAAGAGACAGTTTGTTTTTATAGCGTATACAAAAATTCTGTTTATGCGCTCTTGGCTATTGAAGTGGTATGTGTAGCTAATTTGCTATACATTTGCAAACAATATACCTTGAAATTTAACCTGGCACTAGGTAAACACATGTCCAGACAAAACAGGAGACATTGGATGGGTATATCGTTCCATCTATTTAATTAGTATCTATTCTTGTCCTGTTAGGTGTATGCACACACGATGCGGCTACAGTATAAAACTATCTGAACCAATAAGTATACTGCGTTCATTTAATGGCCACATGATTGCTTGAAATACTTAACAATTACGGAAGAATTTGAAATTTAACTACACTTTGAAATAGGACCAAACTGATCTAGCGCAAGTGTTTTCAAAATAGAATTAGTTTCTAAGTTTAAATATTGTAAAAATGTGGATAAATATTTACATTTGAATTTTTCAATGTTATAATATTGATTAATACCAGTTTAAATCTTGATTTTTTCATATAAAATAATTCGTCCCTTTAGAGAATAATATAGGAACATTGTAAAATGTGTTGTATATTAACGCTATTATTTCAAAGTCACGAGTATTACTTATGTCAGTCATTTCTATGAAATTATGTTATAAATAGACCCACGTATAAATTGGAATACGGTGAATAACACTTCCGTGTTTTGTAACTGTGAAGTTCCACTTTTTTCCCTCTTTGTGTGTTCTCTCACAACCACTATCATGTACATTATTAAGTGCTTATTGATGTTTCTCCAGTTTTCTGAGGTCTCGCGATAAAACTTGACTCATCATATCATTCAATATCTGTCGTATAATAGACAGATTGTAATTGCGTGTCTTTATTTATATCCAACGAAAACAAGAAAACAAATACTATTCTGAATATCTCTTATTGTGATAGGCTGTGGAAACGTTACAAAATAAGTATCAATGTTTATGAAGTTAATAAAGAAGTACTACGGTACCAACATTGACGAGGAACAGTAGTGTACATTGGTATGATAATACAACAAAAGTAGAGAGAAATAAAGGGGCAAATAATACTTTATACGGCAAACAATACTTCGTATCTAAAAATCTTGATCCTATTCTCGAATGAAAATGTTTCACACAATCGGTTTTTCTTTTTACAATCAACATAAGGTATTAATTTCTACATCTGAAGAAATTATCATGGTCGTAGACCACGGTGACTTTTGACACTTTAGTGAACTAAAATCTGAAAAGGTATCGACAATCTGGCACCCGACCAAATCACGAGGAGATTCAGATTTAACATGTAACCGTTCGTCTTGTATCCATAAGCGAGAAAATAGAGTAGGTTATCTCGTCTCCAATTTTTGGTGGATGAGAAAATCTTTATGGCACGAGAATCTTATAAAAATTAGATTGAAACCCGACCATTTGCGTGTCGCGTGTCATTGAGAGTTTGGTGAAAATAGCGCATATGCGCCTCGCACTAATCTGGACGGAAATAGACATAAAAATCGATGTATGGCTACTGATGCCGAGTGAGTAACTTCTCTTCTAAGTTTCTTTTCAAGCAATTTTCGTTGATTTGGATGAGACTTCGCGAGACGAATTTGTCCCGCTTTAATCGGAGCTGTTCCGAGTACAGCGAATTATTGTCGCGGGTCGTAGCAATTGAAAGTAAGGACGTTTTATGCGATTGCATAATGCTTCTGAAATCATGAAATTAAAAGAGGTGCGTGGCTTTGGTGTCTGAAACGTTGTTAACCCTCTCTGGAGGGAGGTGAGAGTTAAATTCCGTGGTTACGAACAAATTTGGAATAATGCTGCACCTTCTTGCACATTTGTTGCACCCTATTGCAACATCTTACGTCAATTGTCTTTAAAATAAATATAACTCAAAATTTGTACGGCAATAGAATGGGCGTGGTGGAATGCGAAACAAGGAACTATTATATTCTAAAAGCGTTAACACGGATGAAAATATACATTAAAATCCTCGAAACTGTATGAGAACAATTACTTGTATTGTTAATATCGTGTGATTAGTATTAATTTTTGTGAATTAAATAGGTTTAGATTTTATTAGTGTTTTTTTTCGTTCGCAAGCGTTAGGGAACGGACAGCATATCAGCTTGGTTAGGCAAAAAATAAAATCGTTTTGTCAAAAAAATTTATGGTTCTATAAACACAAATAATTTGTGTTTTGTGTGTTTACCGAGCTGGTCTAGTGTCTGCCCACTGATGAAAAAACATTAGCCAAATCTGAACTTAGTTGAAGAAGAAAATTCAACATACCGACGGATTACTGATGTGTCGTAAACGATTCTTAAATTCCTAACCTTGCAATGGTCAACGTTTACGTCATTCTCACGTAGTTCACAACAGGGGAAGAGATTATTTGTATGTACGTATGTGGAACATCTGCGATACTGAATAATTACCGCAATAATTCTTGTCAAGAATCTCGTAAACTAAAGATGGTCGTCAATTCTTCCAGAGGAAACAGTTATTCAAAATGGTGCCTTTGATAACATGTATGAAGATCAAGGTCATCAGAGAATTCTCCCCTAAATATAATATACTCGCCATTTATATTTTGTGGTTGTGTACTTATTTTATGCTCGAAGCATCTTGAAGAAAAGTATTTACACTGGTGTCGTTATTGTAGTATCGTAAGATATTATAAAATAATAATATTTTATTTTGATAATTTAATGAAATGGTTCCCATTTGAAATTAAAGGTTGTATTTCTGATGTAAAACCGTCACGGTTATTTAAACATAAAAAGAAAACTTCCCTTAAAGATTGTCAAGTTACGAAAGGCGTTCTGAATCTTTCATGTAGAAAGTATTTGAATCGTTGCAAATCGAACGCTACTGCAGACATTCAGCTGCTTTATGAAGTAAGTTAATTTCTAAAATTATCTATCAGCTGATCTTTGTCTGGCATTCGATCGAAGTGAAACCTAAATTGCTAAAGAGGAAAGCGTTATCTCACGATCACACTGCGAGACAAAAAGATAGTATACGTCGAAATTAGTGTAATTTCTTTTTATTAAACATTATGAACTCCCTTTTTTTTACACACATTTCCATCATATATACGAATGAAATTAAATAAAATGTTTCTTCGATTTGTCTATTTTTATTCAAAGAAGTACAATTATTAGCGAAATTTAGAAGGATAAAATGATGTCACATTTAAGGAAACACTTGAAATATCCTGATTAAGATTTATATGATTCTTTAATCCTTTTTTGCCTCATACATACGTATTCTTCCATTTATCCAGAACGCACTGTTTTAAATCATTAATGTTTTCAAATAATCTGCCACCTTGGTACTCTCCTCTGACAAGGTGTCACCAATAATTTTTGATAATGTTAAGGTTGGGAATCTTGCTAGTTAATCTAAAACACGAATATTTTTTTAAGAGAAGTACTCTTTCATTGCATTTGGTGTGTAGACTGCGGTATTATCTTACTGAAAGATATATTGAACCCCAGCAATTCTTACGGCATATGAGTTTATTTGTTCATTTACCATTTCAAGATACAGTTGACTGTTTAGTCGTGTTATAAATTTCATTTCCGTTTTAACTTTGATATTCAAAACTAGTCCAAATCATTGTGCTGTGACTTCCCATTTGGCAACTGCTCAAACAATGTTTTTTCCTTAAATCATAACTAAGGCCGTCTGGTCCAATAAAATTAAATCTTTGTTCATATATAAATATGATATTTTGTCATTTTGTTTCTATATTTATACGCTTTTCAACAAATTGTAAGCGATAAGCTTTATGTTTCTTATTTGGCCAATGTTTCTTTTGCAATTTCCTGCGCACTAACTGCATTTTAGTAAAACACGACACACACGCTGAAATACCGTCATTTTCTCCGCATTAACTGCATTTTAGTCAAACACGATAAATTTAACAGTGTTCTGTTTAATAATGGTGCATTTCTCAATGTATTCAATGTATTTTTTATAATATATTTTAAGAAGATATCAATTATTTTTCTCAAGCAACTGTGGATATCTAACATGACCATTGATAATTTTAAAAAGAAAAATCATATTGTTAATATTTCTGCGCAATTATGACGAGAGTATAACAACGTTTCCACATAATTTAATCAAATGCATTGATCTTAAAAGAGATCATTCTCATAAATATTGAGAGAGATCAATCAGTAAGTGATATTACGAGTGCTTTGTAACTTTAAGACACGATTATTTTCTTTTGCAAAATGCGTATAATATTGAAGTTGATAGATGTTATTATTATTGATAATTTGATTATACCGATTAGGAAATTTTTGATTCTACGCTTTGTCTTTTCAGTTTTAATACAGCTGAAGTATATATTACATTACATTTACTGTCAGTGCTGAAACAATAAATGCTCACAAATAAACACTGACGTCTTCTTTTTCAATGTTTAGTGTCTAATTGAACGAAACATTAATTTTGATGTTTGATTCATACATTTTATCCAATCAATAAAATACTATCTGGAATCTTCGCATGAGCTGTATATTTCGAAGAACTCGGTAGAAAACGCACGAAGTGATAATGATAGTACTTTTCAGTACTATTAGAGTCGTAAACGGAATTTTAGATTTAAACATATGACAGTAATCATTCCTAGACACAATTTCTATTATTCCTTTGTGTATCGGTTGTTCAAGTGAAATAAACGGAAATACGATGTAAAATATTTTTATCCATTGTAGTATCGATATACGGGGAAACCTTGTCGTTAAATCCTAATCATGCTCGATGTTACCGGAAAGGAAAACTTACAGCCGGGTAAACCCGGGAACAAATCCTTTATTGAGATTAGCAACGAAATTCTTTTATGGATTATCGGATTCTTGGTTTCATTCACGTAGTTCGCACGTGAACTTTGTATTCAATTTACTTTGCAACTGCAATTGAAAACAGAAAAGCGAATGAGCATAAAAAAGAGAGGCTAAAGGTTGTAATCTTGATTCGTTATTGTTTTGAATCGAATCATTTAAGTGGAGTATTTTCATTCCTGAATGAAAAGAAAGATGTCCTTTATAGAATTTTTTGCAACGAAACCATAAACATGAATAATTTGAGATTTTAATGTAAGTTTGTATATTATATTACATTGTAAACATTAAAGAATGCTAAATTGCTGTAAAGTTTGTATATTATATTTACAACAATTTAGCATTCTTTAATGTTTGCAATACGGATACAGTTTGTTTGCTAACAAGGGACATCACTTAAGTGTAAATCGCCGATTTTAATGAAATTTACATATAGTATAGTTCTTAGAAAAATATTTGGCACGTATTCTTTTTTAGCTGTTATTATACATATCTAGTAAGTGAAATCAGCCCTCAAAATTGAGAGAGAAAAACACATTTTCCTCGATATTTCGAAAATGATGAGACCTAGGAAAAAGTTGTTTAAACAAAAATTGCAAGTTTTCGAATAATGAATTTAAGTTTCTAAATAGCTTTGCAAAATATCACTTTGTCTAAACAATATGTTAAAAAATGTTCATTTTCTATACTTTTTTTGATACAATTCATTGTTTCACATCTTTATAAGTTTGTCAATATAAGACCAACATGGAAAATTCGTATATTTGAAAATGTTTTATTGATCCTTTCAATAAAAGTTAGCGTTGGTACAACAAAATCCGCTTCAATGCGGAACGTGAATTTTTGAAGCGTACACGAAACAGTTGTAAAAATATAGTTATCTATATAATGGACACGTATTGTTAATTAGTCCTTGTTTGTCATCAGAGATGGAAACGGTTGGTGGTATTGCTTCTGATTGAAAAGGTAGGGAAGACTTTTATAACGACGTGACCAAAACTACAAATAGAGACTACTATAAATTTTTATACAAATAAAAAAAAACTGCTGTTTTTCTGTTTTATACTCCACAGAAATGCTCTCGAAGCTGTGTTGGTTACGTGTTACCACAATTAATCATATTCGTATTGCCTATTATTCATGCTAAAAGGAATATTGCTAACACAAATTTAAAACACAGTATTAAGATTAAATTTCATTGCAAAAAATAAGTAAGTAATTAAGGATTAATTATTCAAAAGAGAGGAAAGTGCTAATGCTATATTAACGTTACAGATTTTAAATGTACTCAGAAAAGTGATAAGTTCTGCTGTCTACCATTCTTTTGAAATATTAAAATATCAAAACACGTTATTACCTGATCGTTATAGCTAGTAGGACAATAATAACGCCCACAAACACCATAGCAATCAGCACACCACATATCATGTACACACTGTCAACAGGTGGATCTGCAACATAAGAATGTTAACTATTTTGTATTATTATGTACAAACAATGCACTTATAACAATTCGTGGTATAACAATATGTACAGATTGCAAAGGAAGTATATTTTTTCTTCTATCGTTGACTTTTTTGTTTATAAATGAAATTGGATTGAAATTATTATTGCTTGAAATTCAAAAATAAACTTTTTTTATTTTCAAATACTGTATTTTTCATAATCTCATTTTTTATGATAAAATTTTTAGCATAATATCTGAGGTAGACATATTAGGTTAATGGATAAATAAATTTTGAAAATATGTTTAATTCGGATTAATAAATTATAGATTTATCATTATTTCTTTGAATTAGACTACGAATTTTATGTAGTTACAGTGCATGTAAATATGAAAAACATATACCAAACGTATGCAGAATATATGCACTTGTGTAAAACAAAATATTAAGAAAATTTTTATATTAAAATGTAATATAATTATATTTTATATATAACATAATTATATTTTACGTATAATATAATTATATTTTTATGAAAGTACTACCAATTGGTTGGTGAAATCTTCTCGATGAAAATAAGTTAAATTACTATTAAATATGTGTTATTTTTTTACTCAATACCAAGGATTTTATTCAAATTTAAATATGTTGTAGTTTATGCAAAAATAGTGGGTGTTTAAGTGATCATGTTGCTGTTTTTAAAATTGTTAAAAAAATATAAACCGTCAAAGTTAAGTGTTTACCGATTTTACGTAAACTACTTTTACTACAAAAAAAATAAAATGGACATTTCTGTAATTGTTTTAATCGTAAGGGGTTGTTACAGAAGTAATTTTTGCAATACAAAAATATTGAAAATTTTACTCGCGGCTCACGTTTGAAACAATTTTAAAAAGGACTTTCAGATTCTATTGTCATTCCTCTTTCGATTGCACTTTTTAAATTCGTAGTAGCTCTATAATTGGGATAAGAGCAGGCTGATAATGGACGCGGTAATCGGTAATTCATGTTGATGCACCGGTCGATCGAACGCTAAGATAGAAAGCATATTTTTAAATTTAACAAAACGGTGTTATATTAATCTTGTGGATTACTTTCAAGCATTTCAGTATAAAATCTAGATGAATAATTTAATCGTTCGAACGATTTGTAAATGAAGGGATTAAACTCAGATATGATCATTATTTTTAAAAGAAACATAGTATTTCTTCGATGAGATCTGGATTTGGTCTGCACATTGGATGTTGGACGTTCAACTTATCATTTCTGATTCACTTCTGATCTGCAAAAGCGAAAGCAAAGTGCAATGAGAGCTAGTCTAGATATTTCGTCTTATTTTGTTTGTTGGACGCCGGATGCTGGAGTGATTTGTGACACGATATTCCGAGTTGATACTAAAATGTACGAATCTTCTTTGACAATGATTAAACGCCTTATGTCTTGTATCATAAATGCACGTTGATCGTGTACGCAAAGGACAGAGTATATAATAGGTTGTCCAATAAGTTTTATCGAACGACAAAATTTATTGAGCAACCTAGTACTATACTGTTCAATAAGTTTCATCGAATGACAAAACAAAATATTAATACAAAACTCTCATCTTAATTCGTTCTCGGCTTTGGCAAAAAATATTCGAAAAACGATTGTTTGGGGGTGTTGTATCTCTTCTACTTTATAAGGGTGTTTCAGAACATGTGAGCATAAATTCAGAAACAAATTCAGTACACTAAAGTAAGAAAAAGAGTTTACTTATAAAGGATATAATTATCGTTTTACAATATCATCAGACGTTGCTGCCTACGAGTCCCACTTTAACTGTACTGAATGCTTAATTAGTCAATTATTGACAATATTTTTTAGTTGTATTATTGTATACATTTCTACATGTAGATATATGTATTTGTGAATTCTTGTTCTATGCAAGGATTGCTTTCATTGATTAATATATATATTATATACATATGTATGTATTACGTATACAGTATTTATTCATTAAAAGCTTGTTTTGGCCTATATGCTGAGATTGGTGCTCTCCTTGTATGCGCTACACTTTCTACTGTGATGTCTGCTCATTAAAATTTGTTATATATTTATAATTTTTTAACAAATTTGAATATATAAAATCTGATACCGTTTCTTTGGAATTGTATGTACGTTGAGTATCACCACCTGACATAGCACGTAACATGTTCTTTACTTTTTCTTGAATTTTACAACGTAATGTTTCTAATTCAAATTCCATATTTTTACATCGAGGGATCTAAAAATGATGCAAAGTGACAAACGTTTACACTAATTGTATCAAAATTCCAATCATTGCTTGATTCATTATACCTGATTATAATAAATGGATGAAAATTATACTATTGTTTGATATTGTTATTGTTGCAGTTATCACTACAACAATTTATCATCGTTTCTTTTGAGCTTCACTTTCTTTTACTGTTAAATATGAATGTATATTCGTTAAATGTTTATTTAACGGTGATGTTGCGTTACCAGTTGCAAAATTAATCCACAAATATCGCATTTTCTTTGGCGAGAATCTATTTGAGAGTAGTATTGCCACACCCAACTGCGTCGTGACATTATATATAATTTATTACAAAATGGAAATAGTACAAGTAAATTGAAAAAACCAAGTGTATATATGTATATTCTGCATCTAAGTGCATATATTTTACATATACTTGTAAATATATATAGTTAGATTAAACGAATTTCTTAATTACCATTTTAATCAAAGTAATCAATATTTCATCCCATTTTAATTATGTAATCAATATTTCATCTCATTAAAATATGCATTTGCATAAACGTTTGCAGTTTAGTAATAATGAATAATGTGATTTTACGTAGTTTAAATGTTACTCAATGTATTTTTGTATTATGTATACTTTCAACTACACGTCAATATAACGTCAGATTTATGTATGACGTTACGATTATATGACGTTGGACTACTGATATTACGTCATTTATTTATTTTGGGATATCGATTAATAGGGGAGATACTCCGGCTTTAAATACTTTTAAAGTTTCTCGAATATAGTAAAACAAGCTAAATAACGATTTTTAACTGCACATTTTTACGTTTATTCACTCGTTTTTTAAGAATGGAATTGTGTAATCACCTATAATGTCCTGTGTTACATCTAGAATTGATTACAATTCTTCCTCGTACTTATTTACATTAATCTTTAGTATTTGTAATAGTGATATTTTTGAGAAATTATACAATTTTCTGTTTGCGTTAAAAATGTGCAGTTGTACATAAGAAATTAACACGAGTATGTTTTTGATATGCATTCTATATGTTACTTGTGCGCTATGCTCTTTTTCAATCAATTTTTTCAATTTTGTTCACACATTCTCGTTGGAGTTCAAATCAGGACTGTTGGCAGACCATTTAATTCTTTTACTGTCATTCTCTTGTAAATATTTTCTTATTGCTTTTCCACATTATCGTTTCGAAAGAAAAAACCCAAAGAATCTTCAAACTATATTTTAATACCTGGAATTAACAAGTGCTCTAAACCATTGCAAATATTTTTTCCTATATATGCATTTTTCTAAGGAAGAATTTTGTTTTCGTTTTTTGAAATGAAAAACCCATCTTATTTAAGTGATTTTTGACAGTTAGGTCAGAGATATTTGATTGTTTATTTATTTGTATTGATGTCACCTGTCTCATTGTCTTCATAATTTGACGTAAGTTTCTGTCATCTCGGCTTATAGTACAAGGACGGCTACATCTTTCATGGTTAGAGACACTGCCCGTTTCATAATATTTCTTTTTCAAATCACTAATAGTGTTTTAACTGCATCTTATGATTTCTGAGATTTTTCTTGTGCTTACTATTCTTTTCCGTAACTTAATTAATCTTAATTTGATATTATTTAAACAGTGTTTTCGCGGTAGCATATTGTACACTTTTAAATTATCCACCGAACAGAAAACTATTGATGTCACAGAAATGATGAGTTTCTGTTTATTCATTTATTATACTGCTGTCGTGATCACTTGTGTTTGTACTTGTCTTCTATGATTCATATATTCAAAGAGGCAATGTTTCGAATCATGATCGAAAACTTATTTCCATTTTGTTTCTTCTCTTGTTGTTGTGCTTGCGTTATCACGTTATTATTTAATTATTTTATTATTTTATTACTATTATTATTCAATATGTCGAAAGTACGTGCAGAAAGGAGTGTTGTTTGGTTGCCCTTTACAAATTGTACTGAAAATAATATGGAGAGTGTTAAATTCAAATAGTATTCAAGAAATACTATGTGGACATATCGTTGATTTTATTACAAGAACATTTTGAACAATTCGTTCAATGAAGAGCATTTACTTTCGTCAGTTCCATCATTTCACCCTCCCTTAAAGAAAATATGAATTTCCATATTATCGTAAATATTAATCTTTGAAATCATATTAGATACGAAAAAGAAGTTTAACAGACAGTTTTATGGCATTTGATGTTTCACGCTATGGGAGTAAAGAATTTTCACAGAAAGGGTGTAAATAGTACACCTTAAACCTTAAACGAAGTTTTTCCAAAGGGTTTTCAAAGATATTTACAACAATATCACTCTTGGAATAGCTTCTTTGACAAAACAGAAATAAATCCAATGATAGTCACTTAAGCTATGTTTTCGCAAAGTTTCAAATTGTTTTGAATTTTCAAGTTGTTGACATTCCTTGTCAATTCTATTCGGCTTGACAATATCTTAACGATATTATCGATAAATTGTGAAATATCGATAACGTATCTATAATTTAGTGATAGTCATATCTCCAGTCACGAGACACATGTTACGTTGTCATATGGATAAAATACAGTAACGTGTCTCTTTTGATAAATATTTTCTTTTCACAGATTTCTCTCGAAAATTCGCAAACTTTGTTATAGAAGCAAGCAGTAAAATTAGGCTACTATGTAATGATCGTGCATATTGTTTGTCTCTCACAGCACTTTTCTATGAAACCCCTTTTACATCTTAATGTGTTTCAGATGACCGTGTCCCACATCAAGATGAAGCAAAGTGAATGGCGCATAGTCTGTCTTACTCTTTATCCTTTCCTTCTTCCGTCTTTTTTTTCCAATCTACGTTGATCTTTCTTTTCCTTTCTTTTCTACAAATTTTATATCTTGAGGTATTGTCTACTTTAACATTTTTCAAGATTTTCTTCCTTAAAGTTCTTCACTCTGATGTAAACATCTTTTTAACGAAACTTTCATGTACTTTGTACCTTCCAGTTACATACATATTGTTTACAATATGTCCTTCATTGAACGAGACTTTTATTTTGAGATATATTGTGCCAAATTTGTTACAGCAAACCATACTTGGTATACAGGAGAAGGCGAGGAGTGACGATCGTATTGATGAAGCTGACAAACTCGCACGTTTTGATTACTATTGGTGGACGCGTTGTCATGTAAGAGAACTCGACTGCTCTCGTGAATCTTACAATTCGGATCACAGGTATCGATGTAGATATAGCGAGATGAGACTCGAAAAACAAACTTTTGAAAGTCACATCCAAAGCCTTTGCTGAACACGTAAGTACTTGTCAAAGTCAGTTTGTTTTCAACCGGTATCATCTCGGAATTTTTCGATCGCACCTCGTAGATGTGACGTACTGTATATATAAATAATATACAGAAACATTTGTATTTGATGTTTTGCTTTGCTTGAATGACCAATGCGCTAAATAGAAGTCAGCAACCTTTGAGCTTATAGGAGAAACATTAGTCATACGCTCTCTTATATCGCGGATATCGATTTGTTCGCTTTATAGAAGAATAAACACCCTCGAACTAACTCATAGAGAACATTTTCTAACAAAACGAACGAGTTGCACTCATAACGTGTACTGAAAATTGATAGTAATGTTGGATAAAATCAGTGAGTTTTGACTGGTATTTAGTACGATTGTATTCTCAAATACGTATTGCAATTTCAGAGATTAAAAATGAAAACATTTGTGCTTGTGATTCCACTTGTGGCTCGGATATCGGTTCTATAATGGTTTTGGAACGGTTTTATATTGATTCTCATACTGATTATACATATGTGCATCCAGAAAGTATATTCCATCTAATTTCCGAAGATTACCAGTTTCTTTATATACATTAACTATTCAAAGATTGGACGGAATTGATGCAAGATATTGGAGAAAGTCTACATATGCAGTTACATCTTGTGATATTGAAAGGACATTTTTAGTATGCAAATTAATCTTCAGCAAAAACAGACGTTAATCTATAGTTGACAATATAGAGAAAAGTATTGTTACATATTGCAATACGAATCACAACAAACAATAAATAAAAATATGTATGTATTGTACCCCTACAATTGGTTTCATTATTTTGCATACATTTTGCACACGATTATCATGTATTTTGCATATATTTTACACACGATTACCATCTATTTTGCATATACTTTGCATATATTTTTTATATATTTTGCATACGCTGGATCATTGATTTTGCATAAAGATCCACAGTCTACTCATTAGTGACTTAAGTGAACATCGATTATGGCTCGTAAATAACACCGAAGTTCGCTTCGAGTCAGCAGTTTCAGGAAGTGACGGAGATAATCTTCCTATAATTTGATAAGCAAAAATCGCTATAAGTTGAAAGATATTACTGCATAATAGTGTAGCGGTCAATCATTAGTAGGCATGCTCAGCATAATGTTCTATGCTCTATAGGTATCTACTTTCCAGAGTGCTCATACGCATCGTTTCCGAGGGTAGTTAGATCACACTTTCCACAACAAAGATATTTATGGTGTCACAGTATGATATTTTAGCAATCTAGCGGGACAAATTTATTACACCAAAGAAATATTCAGTTTTAATGTTGGTATTCAATTTAACATCGATAATAATGTATATTTTAAATATTATTTAACATTTTTACATACATTGAATATAATAGATTGTTCAATAAGTTTTGACGACTTTTCTTTCCTCTTTCTTACGAAAGCATTCTCATCTCACTACTTCTCTAAATCTTCTTTACCTCTTCTCCTTCTTTTTCCTAATATTCCTTCCATTTATTAATCTTTATTTTCTTCTTCGTTTCTACCTACTATCTTCTTCTGGTGACTTTTTTCTGCACCAATCTCTTTTATTACATATCATCAACCTTAACTGGCTTCACTTTTACCTCATACTACTTCTTCTTTTCCACACTCGCCTCTTCTTGCTTTCTCTTCTTTACTTACCCTTTTACCTTCGAAGATTCATTAAAGTAAACGCCAAGCGTTCGGTGATCGATATCGATATTCGAAAATATACAAATATTTTACGTATGTACATACATGTGTGTGTATATATGCTAACATTCGTCGCGCAGAATACATACTATCTTTAAATCTATAAATAAATGGCTTCCCTCCATATTTTAGACAAAGTTGGCACGTCCACCAATTTACATTCTTTGTCTAGAATAAGAAATTGAGCGAATAAAACACTGAGCAAAAGCGGAACGCGGAAACGAAAGGGACACCAGTATATGTAGAGAAGGTTACCCCTTGATGACCCTGACAGACCAATTCGATTGGCATTTATTATCTATAATTCCACTTTCTTTTACCTCTTCCATTCATCTGCCTTTGTTATCCACACGGAATCCCGTGTGGTTGTCATTGCACTTGCAATGTATTTTTTAATAGGTATAAATTATTTTTGTAGTAAACTAGGACCAATGTCGCATAATTATAAAAAAATCAAAATGATTTCTGAGTAGAGAAATCATGAATTTAGCACATTCCAACCAAACACAGAACCTAACTGACGATCGTACACAGAGATCATTACCAGCAGCCCCTAATCCAAAAAAGAACAGATCATAGTTTTGGAATTAAAAGAAGGAATATTGACTATGTAATGTGAAGTCTATGTAATTGCTGTTGCAAACATTATGGAATCTAATGCAGTCAGATGTATTTCACGCATCTCAAATGGAAGACTGTGTATCTGTCTAGACTCAGTTAAGATAGCTATCAAAATAACGTCCAAATACAAGAACGTAAACAACACCAAAATTGAACTGAAACTGCTCGTAATGCTGTTAAATTGAATACGCTGAGGAAAAGAATTGCAAACGATAAATATCACGGAAATCCAGTTCATTGGTTGGACTTGGAACGCAAGAAGGTTAAAAGATGTAGAAAGGTGGTCTTCGAGGAATGGAAAAGAGAGAAAAATTTAAAAAAATTTGCTGCAAATTTAAATTTTTAAAGTGAAACGTACGTTTGAAACTTCGGTAAAATTCTAAACTTCAAATTGTTTAAAATCACACTTTTTTACGCGTTTGAGAATCATTAAAGGGAAAACCAAAATAGGGAAGTTTTAGATAAAATTAATTCCAACTTCGTGGAATTTAATTCCAAGAACGCCCACTAAGCCTTCGGTATTGATGGATTTGATTACGAAATTCTCTAAAAACTACCGTTAAAGTTCAAATTAAAGTTGGAAAAGTCAGTGGAGAAAATCCTATATCCGCTTCATTAATAAAGCGGATGGGAAAAAGGTTGCAGCAAGTGCAATTTTGCAACACTCGCTTGGGCCTTTCAGTTGCGTGTCTCGGTCGATCGTGTTGACGAAACATAAATAGTGATGGGTATGAATTTGAAATTTTTAACATGGTAAAAGTCTAGATTTTGAATCAGGAGTTGTCGGACACTATGTCCAGTATCTATGTTTTAAATTCCCTGTTTTTTACCTCGTGGCTTATGTTTCCTACTCATTTCCTTCACTCCATTGTTTGCTCTAACGCGTTTCGTGGTGCATTGATTTTCGATGAGTTTCCGTTTACACCGTTAGAGTCAACAGCACCCTACGTTGTGGTTGACATTTAATAGCGAAAATATCAAACGGTCTGAACGAAAGTTCAACCCATGTAGTACAAAATAACCTCCGGCCACATATTAGGGTATAAAATTTCATTTTTCAAGAAATTAACAGCACCAAGACAGTTAAATACACCTCGATCGTCGGATATGAATCCGATCGAACATTTGTGGGATCGTACCATTAAAAATAAGAAACAACTGAAGAATACTATGGAGTGGAATTTCATTGGCTCAAAAGTAACAAAGAACTAGTTGAAGGGATGAGTTATTAAAAATCAGATAAATACATTAGTTAGTAGTTATTTGCGTATTAAGTTATTCGGTAAAACTATTGTGTATAGAAACTTATGTTGAACTTGGATTCATTTTAATCGGAAGAATTTGAAGAATGCAATGGTACGATATTTAGAAAGATAACAAGAAAACTACGGAAAGTAAAATTTGATAGGTTGCATACTTCTTTTCTTATCATAGCATTATCTTCTTGAAATACTGAGTCTCAAGTATCGTCACTCGACGTACTATATCTGCAATATCTCGTTTCTTTCTGTTATAACCATTCTTTTCTTTTGTTAAGCAATGCTTGAGTATATATATATATATATTTAAAAACAAACAAAACATTGTACGTAGAACAGGTAGTAAACTTAATAATTACTTGTACAACGGATAGAGCAATATTTCAAATAGAGATCATGCTTTTTGAAGAATTTTAATATAACCACCATAGGTACTATAAGTGGTTGAAAGAGGAAAGCATTAATCGTATAAGGAAAGAAATAATCTTTAGAGCACAGCTGGCTAATTATGTCCGATTTGCCAGGATCATACAAAGGACATTACCGTATAATATGATTGAGCTGCTGCTCTAGGCAGTTACATTGACACTTTATGTTTGGTGCAAGGTTAACTCTAAAAAGTGTTTAACTTTTAAGTCAGGTTAACTCTGAAGTCCAAACATGGTTGCTTCTAATATCTGTATTACATTAGGAAGGAAGTGTGACGCGTTGCTGGCACTAGTATTGCGATCAGAACACGGTACAACACACTCTAGAGATTTGCCCTGTCTAGGTGATCGAGCGTTGAGTCCTGTTGGAGAAAATTGGAAGGGTCTCGTTGCTGAGTGTGGTGAGTTCTATGTTCGACAGTGAAAGGAAGTGGGAGGTTGTGGTCTCTTTCTATGAACTAGATACATCGTAGGAGACTGCGAGAAAGAAGCGTGAGCGTGAAAGCAGAGATCGCAGCAAGGAGTCGTCCCTCTAATCGTCCACTACACGTCCCTTTTTGGGACAACGGGGATGGGTCTAAGGTGTTTGGGCCCCATATGGGTCTTGGTAACCGGGGGAGCGTTGTTTCCTGGCACCCCAGTGTACACGCGCATGCGCGTAGCTGCGTTGGCTGTTATAGAGTCAGCGTGGATACGTGCTAGAAGGTATATATAATATTGGGTTGTTCGGAAAGTCATTTCGTATTTTTTTTTTTTTTTGGTGAAAATGAAACACGATTTTTTCAGAATGTATAAACATTTCATTAAATTATATATTCTCCATTTTGGAAAACGAAGTGACTCTCCGAACAACCCAATATAATATACACGAAAGAGTGAGATGGGTCGTAGTGAAATGGATAAATTCAAAGAGTCGAACGAAACACTTAAGGCACTGTTAAAAGCCCTTTTCACATTAAGAAAACAGAAGAGAAGATTTTCATTCGTATGAAAAGCTTCTTCTATTGCAAGGGTAAGCAAAGTAAGCTAGTCAGAATAGAATCTCTAAGGTTTTAATCCAGCTTGTGATGCGACGAAGAAATCTATTCTTTGTAACTAATGCTGCAGTCTTAACTCAATCTTTTTCTCAAACATCTTACAAAGACACAAGTTGAGTAATTTGGGTCTAACATTATCGCTATCGGTTTTATCAATGAGGAAGCTGAGACCGTTTTACCAGGATGGAGAAAATTCGAAGTTTATATAGATATCGTTTAGAATGTCAATCAAAATAAGCTTTAACTTGAAGAGAAGCTTAGCAATACGGCAGCACTCTATCTTATCGGGGTTGGTAGTGGTTTTGGGACTACAGTTGTTGAGATCGAGATTAAATTCATGTAAATTAAACATAGAGCTGAAGAGATGATTATTATTGTGATTGAGATTACAGTTAGTGTCGTTCGGGTTCGTGGGAACCCAGCATGGACTAACTTTTCTGATCGTTTTTTCGATCTTGAGTGTGCGATTGGGAGACATAAATTTATTAGAACTAGTATTAACCCTGTGAAAGTGTATTAGTAATATTATTCAGTTATCTTCATAAAAAGAAAATATACAAAATACAATGAAATTTCAAGTTGCGTACAATTATCATAAATATCTGTTCAGGATTTAACCGAAAGAGTTTCGAACCTCGAATTCTGAATAAATACTTTTTTTTGTTTAATTTATGACTTGCTTCCTTAAACCGTACGATTGCTAGATAATATACGAATATGTAGATTAGCTTATTAAAGCTTGTATTTATGATTGATTTAAAACAAATCTTTATTATAAGATCGCCGTTCGAGGTCAAGCAGGGCATTAAGGTACCCACACACGATCAATGTTATTGAAACAATAATATTGTACCAATAATATTCAGATGTGGCGATTCACATAGACAGTTCAATATTATTCAGATAATATCTAACTGCTCTCCTCATATGATATATGTGCGTACAATATATTTTTGGAATATTGCGTAGTATTGTTTATATACCCGTACGTCTCAATATCTTGACAGGGCTTCAATAATATTAAACACTTTCTGATTGTTTGAATATACCGCATTAATCTACAGTATCAACCCTAGACAGTTGTTGGGGGCAGCGATGATCTTACAACGAATAGAATTTGACAATATTTGCATAGCATTTGCGTTTCTTCACTATCGTAGTCACATTGTTTGTATACTTCTACATTAATTTAATAAAAATTGAAAATCGTGTTTTTGTCACATTTTTCTTATCCTATTGGATACAAAATTAAAAAAAAAAAGAATCAGATGCACAGGTGCACATATATTATGGAAGTTTGTCTAACTTTCAAATGAAAATAAAAATCCAAGTTGTATAAAATAAAAATGCAAGAAAGTGATTAAAATTAAACTGGTTTCTTTTTATCGAAGCTATCGCGAAACTAGATCTATATTTTTACAGTGAGTGCGCATTATGGTTACTATTATACACAATCTTTTTCAAATTTTATGCTCTGCCAGAATTGAAGAATCTAAGAATTAATTATCAAATAAGTATCTTGTGCGATATTCAATGTCTTATATTTACCAAAGTAGTAATTTTTTCCAATTATTCCTTCCCCCACATTACAAAGTACAATGGTATACCTGATTTATCAGACAAATTGCACAGTGCTAAAGATTAAGGAAGCTCATTACTAGATTGTCAATAAGTTTTGTCGTTCGATAAAACTTATTGAGCAACCTGGTACTATATTGTTCAATAAGTTTTGTCGAACGACTCAATAAACCGTGTCGAACGGTTGCTCAATAAATTTTATTTGTCGAACGACAAAACTTATTGAACAACCTAGTACTGTTCAATTTATAGAGCAACCTAGTATTATACTGTTCGACAAAACTTATCGAACAACCAATTAAATGTAAGTTTACTGCCAGACAAGCGTGAGAACAGTGAATGTTCGTATGTTACACCCTAATTGGAAGAATAATGAAAAACATACGATCGTGCAACGAAAAATCATTCGTCTAACACAGGATTAACACCAGGCACAATGTGTGTATAGTGTCACGTTCAGGCAGGAGTGGAAGAACCCTAGAGGTCTCACGAGGCCACGATTCAACAACGTTGTTTTAAACTGTAGTAAATGTCAATTGAACTGGCTCGTCATGACCATTGTAGGGCAAATCTCTCTGTCTGTATCACTGTCTCTTTTATTTCCGCGTTCCGTTCTCGCTCATCATTCATTCGGCGTTTCATTCGCAATCAAAGAATACTAGCCAGTAGATACGTCGTATGTGCCCCAAATATGGAGAAAAATTGATCTATTCATAGTTTTCAAGGAGGAACGGAAACAATGTTCAGTCTGCGTGGCAATATATATACACTAGATTGTTCAATAAGTTTTGTCGTTTTTTCCATTGTAAAAAAATACTATGACACTTCAACTTTGAACAACTGTAAATATACGAATGAGTCGATAGATCTATTATACATGAAACTTCACACATGTTCATCAAACAGTAGTGCAAGCTTTGGAAAAATAAAACGACGAACCTAATAACTCCACTTCTTATCGAAAAACTTATTGAGCAACCTATTATACAGAGTGTGAGTCACTTAAGACTGAATGTTGAAATATTTTCGAAACTGTTAATTATATCGAAACAAGTTTTGCAGAAAGGTTGAATGTTTTCGAGGGGATATTGTTCGATATGACTAGAATTTTAGTAGATGTACGTGTAGATGTACGAAGGTCAAATTTTTTTTGTTTTTAAATAAAATGATGTATTTTTTAACGCATCGATAGATTCGGCTTGTCATTCTTTATAAAGAAATGTTAAGCTATTTATGTAAAAATGATTACTTTAGAAGATACTAGAACCGAAATATTTGCGGAGTGATATTTATGCAATCAATTGCAGTTAGGTTCTTGTAATTTATTTAATCCATGGTATTTTTTTTTACAGAGTGGAAGAGGTTAACGAGTCGAATTTTTTCGTACCATTTTATCGTATTTACGATTATGTCGATTACAGATAACCTTTTGTAAAGTAATTCATATAAAAAAAATCCAATACTGTGTGTATTTACATATTGATAGAATTCTCATTGAAATGTCTTTCAGATATCAGATAGTCTTCTTTTATTTTTTCGAATTATCCTTTGTTTTGATTCTCCACAAAATGTTTATAAGACTAAAATTTATAACATCTATAAGTTGAATAATGTTTAGATTTAATAAAATATTTACATTGTAGAAATAAATATTTATTACATTACTGCATCAAAATATTATTCTTGGATTGCAAAAATGTTTAGTTGCCAACGGTTATCATTTTGACCACGTTTTTTAATAGGTAATTTGTAATAAGGTTTAGGTAAATCACACTGTCTATAAAGTGGGTCTTGCCTTTTCATAGAGACATAGATTATTTTCAGTTTTTTAAATAAAATGTACGTATGACGAAGTACGTATCTTAACAGCAATTCTCCATAAACAATATACTAGTACAGGGCAGATTTTATACGATGTTTCCTATATTCTTCGTTCTAAGAAGTTTCATACTTATCGGTACACTAGTAATACATGGACGAGATTAATAAGCGCGTACAATTTTGCGAGTGATTTCTACATCGAATATAGGATACAAATGGAACATTTCCACAACCGTTCTATGGACTGATGAAGTTACTTTCACAAATTGTGGAAAGTAAATTTAACAGTATGCACTACTGGACAATAGAAAATTCTCATTGGCTTCGAGAAATTAATTGTAGATGCCGGTGGAATCTGAACGTTCGGTGCAGCATAATTGAACACCGAATCATTGGGTCGTACTTCAAAAATGGATCACTAGAAGGAATAAAATTGATCGATATTATACCAGAATTCGATAAAATACTTTTTTACGCAGAATTTAATGGTTTATTCGAATTCGGAAAGAAATATCAAACGTTCTACTTAAAAAACTGAAATTGACCTTCTTTTCCGCGTTTCCTTTCACATGGTAATTATTGTAAATTTATTTCGACGATGGTATGTAAGTGTTGCGTCAAATTAGCAGCATAATTCTCCTTATAGTTTAAAATAAAAATTTCTAAATATAGACTTTATCTGTCCTGATTTTTAAAATGTTCTACAATATATTAATTGATCGAAATAACTCAACTGTTAATTTTATTCTGCATCCATAAATAAGGTATTTGGACTTATCTTCAATCTTGTTCAATAAAAAATATTGATACACAAAATACTCCATTATATAATAGTGTAAATTGAATGAAATAAAATAAAACGAAAATCACAAACGTATAATACACATATGTACGTGTTGGAAATTCGCTAAATTTTACTGCAAAGTGTGAAGAACATGCATAGGATTGGTACAAGACAAGACACAAAATTGATAAATGTTTATCATTTGTCCTGAGAGTTTTTACGATTCTCAATAAAAATATAGTCTTTTTGCGGAGTGAAGGTTTATCATCAAGATGAGACGTGGGTTTCTCATAAAAATTACGTGTTAGGGAAAAAATGAGGCTCCTTCAACTTGTTGTTTATGGCAAGTAGCACCCGTAACATAAGCCTAACGCCATAAACACCTTTTCTAGATCAAAATGACCTTCTATTCGTCGTACAAGAGTTAATAAATACAGGACTTTTGTGTCTGAGGAATTCTATTCTAAACATTTTTAATAATTTATAACAAATTCGATTTAAGTATCGATTGTAGTGTCTGGTATTGAAATAAAATTAATTTCCCATAGCTACCAATTACTATTTGGAGATATGATTGTAGCTTACAACTATGGTTTTCGGTCGTATTACTATAACTCACGTATAGCCGAGTTACCCGGAAGTTACTTTGCATCAAACCTTGAATATTTTTGTATCGCAATTTTGAATCCAATAACTATTATACTAGCAATACATCACGAGAGCGTAAAGTACCCCTGTACAATGCACTATGGTTTTACAGATCACGAAAACACTATTTACCACGATACATCGCAAGCGAAGTTGGTTTCTTCGACTAGAGTTGCATCTACGTTTATTTGGCACGCAAGTTCATAATACTGCATGAATAAAAGGCCACTCACCAAGATGGGACAACAATTGCAAAGACTCTGAAACAATACAAACGAATAAGATTAATATGGTCATTGGTAAAAAGACAAACACACACGCGGTTAATTTCAACAATATCATATTTCGTTACAATGGATAACTGATAAACTTCAAAGAAATTTAGATATCGGTTACCTTTTGTTTTTTTACATTTCACCTTGTTAACAGAGGAATTCTTTCCATTTCCCTCTTTTATATTACCGATGATAATTGAATTTGTATGCAACTGTATCAGGTAAGAAAAATGAAACGTATTTGGGAATGCAACTCAAGTACTCAAGTAAATACACTAGGGTGCCCTTTAACTATGAGGTTTGAAACTTTTAGTCGTGTTTCTTTACTGTTACACATCCAAAAATTGTGACACCGGGCGAAAAAATGCTGCCTGAAAATGTTTAAATTGATTGGGCATTGAAAACCCGCGCTGCATTTTGGATAAACTTTGGAAATTTTATTCACTACATATATAATCTCTAACATATCTTCGTAACGCTATTACACAAAAATTCTGATTACTTTCTTTTCGGAAAATTATAGTTTCTTAGATGTATTAGGTCGTCCCATAAGTTCGTGCCATTTATTTAACTATCGCATAAAATAACATTTTAATCTTACCTATGAAGCTTACGAAAATATGTAATTGCTCCTTCTTTGCATAATCTCTTCTCATTCTCTAGGCAATGACATGATCCTATTAGTATAAAATTTCTTTCGTTTATCGTCGAAGTATTTATGTAAAGTATTTTTTATTGCGTTCACATTGTCAAATTTCTTGTTAGCCAAATAATGTGGTAATAATTGGATCAAGTAGAGGTCCAATGGTGCAATGTCCAGAGAATATGGTGGATGAGATAAAATTTATCAACCAAATTCATGTAATTTTTTTTCTATATTTTGTGCGATATAGATGCAATGCATAATGCAGTCTGGTGTTGCGATGGAAAATCATATTACTACAATTTGTAAGTTTTGTACGTTTTCCTTTTAATTTTTCAAGTTGAACACAGTACAGGCTGGCATTAATTCTGCTGAATTTTCTTTTTCGATCCAAGTTCGTTTCCTTTGGGAACTTTCGTATATGATCCATTTTTCAACTTCAGTTACTGTACGTTTCAGAAAGAGTTCTGTTTCGTAACGTGCAATTACGTTCCGTGAGTTCAACTTTGGCATTGTTTCCATTTTCTTCAAATGTCTATGTACACATGATTTTGACACATTGAACAACCTAGTACATACTTTGTTTTTCTTTTCTTCCAACGCTAGATCTTCAACAAAACAATTATGAATTAAATCATTTATAAGAATATAGTTCGGAATAAGAACTTGAATGCACGTCGATTGCATTTTTAGCGGATTGAAGTTGCATCGTTAGATTATCACAGTTTATGTTTATCTGGATCGTATTAGATAAAACAATTTCTGATTTATTATGGGGACCATTTAAACAGTTATGGTGAATTTGAATTTCGAATAGGCATAATTTCTATCGAAAATAATAAATTGATTTGGATTTCTGTAATAGTATTTTATTATACTTCGAGCACAGTTGAATTCACGCTATATTAATTCAATAAACGTGCGGGTGTAAAATTAGTCACCATGTGGTAAATTGTTGCTCTCATTTAACAATAATACTATGGTAATTTGAGTTTTTTACGACAACAAGCCGATATTCACTGTGAAATTGTTTTGTTGAAGATTTATCGTCTGAAAAAGAAGACAACAAATTATAGCAATTATTCTTTACGATTAATACACGCTGCTTTACATGTAAGTTGTAGTACAAGTTATCTTTATCGCGTTCGATGATTGGTAATTAATATTTTCTAATAATTCCTTCAATTGTAATATAAATGTAAGTTTCTACACTTACATAAAATAGCGTTTGAGTTTGTCTATTTTGCAATAGGAGAAACTACTGCAATAAACGTAAACAAGAAAAGATAGTCCCATGAAACATCAAAACAGCTCTGATAAATTCAGATCTATTTGATTTGAAGAAAGACCAAAAGTGTAATATACTTCCACAATAAAGTATATACAGATACCTCAAAATCCAATCAAAACGTAGGATACGACATTGTCACTAAAAACAAGATAATTAAATAACGCCTATCCAATCAAACATCCATTTTTCCTGCGAAGGTTTACGTCTTAAAAATTGTCTAAGAAAACGACTCTCGAGATCATGTCACATTGCAATACCTATCACAATCCCTTAACAATTCATCACCTACTATACGAATACAGAAGATCCAAATCACAAAAATGCAGGCTTGAAATCAATGTGAACATTGCCCTAATCTCACAGGAACAGATAAAAAATACCATCCAATACTTAAAAACTCAAACATAGTTGATAAAATTTGAAGACCCAGTCGTCGATGCAACATTAAACCCTTACAAAAAAATAAATAAGCGAAATATATTACTAATATTAGAAGAATATCGACAATGTAGCCCTGATACAAATATAAATCTACTTTAATCCTTTAAGTGTAGAATTGCGTTGTCATTATCATTGTACCCTTAATTTTTGTTACAATTTATTTCTATTCAGTTTTCAAGCATATTTACTTCATAGTAGTATTTTCATTCGATACTGCAAAGTACCGTGGCGTATTAAAGGGTTAACAAATTAAACGAATATTAAACGAATATATAATATTTTAATTTAAAATAAGTAACTTTTCCGTTAATTTTGTATTGTATACATTACATACTTAAATATTAATAATGTTTATAATTATAATTCCTACTGGTAGTTGCTTACATAGTTGAAAAGCTTTGTAGGAGATAATGCAAGTGCCAAAATGAACAATTTTGTTTTTTCTCGTAATATGTTCGATGTACCAATGGAAATACTAGAGTATACAATATACGTACAATTTCACTTTATAAATAGTAATTAGTAATGCTAAAAGAGAAAGAGTCATTGGTATGTCGAACGTCGTTTCTATAGAAAACAATGTAAGTGCCAATGCAAGCGTTACGTAGTATATTCTACTAAAAAAAATAAAAAGAACATATTAAAGAAATATATCTTTGATTTTTTATATTTTCCAAATTTTCGTATTCTAAATAATTTGGGAACTAAATTTCTTACAGAGCACAGTGTTCTAGAAAACGATTTTGAGTGACCAAAATTCAATTTTTCAACTTTAATAATTATTTAGAATAATTTTTTTCCAGTAGATTAACGACCTTCCAGAGTATTAAAATCTAAACATATTATTCCATTAAATAATTCTGTAATAAAATATAACATCGTAAACACAAAATTATGAAGTTTCAAATGAAATTAATTTTTTTAGTTCAAATGAAACTCATTATAGGGCATCGACATATAGGTATGTATTATACTATTTGTATACAGATAGTGAATAATTTTAAACATTTATACTTTGAGGAGATTTATAAGAGAATGATTGAAAGTAATAGGCATCGGACATTTTTTATATGAAAGTTCGTTCAATTGTTATTAAGAGTGTATAAATTTCAAATGCAACCTCTTGTAATCTTTAGCCCTATAGATTTTAACAGATTAACGTTCGAGGTATTCTGGCCATAGATGTTTAGTGAAGAACTGTATTTATTCTTTTGTTAGTATTGATTCCTCTAAACACTAGATATTGGTTTTTTGATAGGGTTTTTCTACCTCGTCGAGTCAATCCGGACGAATATTCACGTAAACTATTTGAAAGTTATTTTTAATACGAAGAGAGTTTTATATCTTTTTAAATTTAATGTTTCATTCATATGTATATGTACATATAAATAAGGAATATAAGTATCAAGATTAACAACACGATTTGGTTATTTTCCACGGATGATTTTAACAATTTGTACCACATAATGTTACCAACCAATTCGTGCTGTATTTATGATCACTGCTAACGTAAATATAATAACGTTAACGTTTTACTAGGAAATATTGGCTTGTTTATATTATCCAAAATCAATTCATTGGCTAGTGTTCTCAAAAATATTTTCCGTACAGAATTCTAAATTTTTCATTCTGAATATTTCGTCAGCTATATAATCAGGCATTATATGCTATTGTATCGATGTAGTGGATTATATAAAAAAATTGACCAATGTTTTGTATATCGACGACTTGAATATTCTCGCATTAATTTATCAAAGACGTACACGTCAGTTTTAATTTTCTTTCCAGTCCAATTATTTTGTGCTCGTAAGGCACAGTAGAAAGCAACAGAACACATTTATGTGTTTTTGAGATATAACATTAGTGTTAAATTGCAACGAATAAAAAATTTAATGAGTATTGTTGCTTTTTCATGTGTGTGAATTGAGCATTTGGACAAATCATTGCTATTCCTTTGTACTGTGCCAATAACGAAAATATTTTTGTTTAGTAAATCTTCAATTAATGTTATTAGGAATAATGCGTTGTTACAGTATAACCGAATCTTCTCCATAAGTTGCTCAGTTGCTTTATATTACATTATCCTTGATTCTTTTCGACAACATTTTCAATCTTTCCCAAACATACGTCTAAGTTGCAGCAGTAGTAAATTTTTGCATTAATGAATGTCCATATCTTAATTTTATATATTTTTGGTTTTGAAGACATATATATCTTAAATGGGTCTTGTTCGCGAAAAGTTACAAATTGTACATCTATCGTGCCCTGATTAGATGCTGTATAAGATCTTCAACAATTTTTAGAAAACATTTCCGAGTCACCGCACTGTATGTTGCTAATTTATCAATGGTTTTTCTTACAACTTTTCTTGTAACGTCGTCAAACCTTACGTATCTTATAAACCTTATATTTATGTAAAACATTTTGCAATAACGTTGCACTTTATCCTTCATAAATCCTGTTTCTTTTTTACATAATTCTCAAAACTTTCCTATCATTATTATTAACGATTAATTCGATTTTGAAAAAGATCAAACTTGCGTTATTTTTCATGTTCTTCAAAAATAATGTTTCTCAGTTGAAGTTTCATTTACGAATCGATGAGAGTATAAATTTTGGGAGTTAATTATTCTTTTACAATATTTCTTTTGGAGTGATGAACAGAATTTTACATTTTATCCATAAACTTTAGAATTCTCCGTTTTTTATGTATTGGATGTACTTAATTATGGACAAGACGTACAATTTCAATTATTTTGTATTAAAAAATGTAAGCTGGGATTTACTTCGCTAAAATCGTGAAGTATAATACAATAGATTGTCTGATCAAAGAGATCTTGTTTCCCTGACGTTTCTACGTCTATCTCGTTTTTCTCTATCCCCTTTTACCACATCTTTTTCGATAACATTTTTGTAAAAAAGAATACTGTTTGTTACTTTGTGTTTTCTTTCCTTAACCCCTTGAATAAAAATGGCGAGTCTCGCTCGTATGAATTCTATGTGCTGAACTTAAGTATAACGTACTACGCTCACGAAAATATTTTCAATTGACGAGTATAATTTTCATCTCTTATTTTTATACATAACATGATTTTATAAATTGTACAAAGTTGCAATAACATTAAAGAGTCTGAACAAGTATATTTACTCTTTTGATAGGTGGTAGTATATTCTACTGTAGTTTTAAATTTATAAGAACGAAGAAAGATATTCAGATAAACTGTATGATTACAAACATTATAATTCATCGATACGTAGAAAAGAGTGTATTCTCTAAAGTGAAATTACATGATACGAAACATTTTTTTGTAATATAGTCGAAAATAAAATGTTTTGAATAAATGCATAATAAATAAATTTAAAATCATAAAATACAAGGAATATGGTTTCTGTGTGTGAAAACAAGTCCATGAATAATATGTTATTAAATCTGCAGATGTTTCAGATGCATAAATGCCTACTGTGGTACTCATAGTCAGTTGTCGAGAATTTAAACATAATGTTTCTTAAAACATACAGTATACAGTTTTAAAAAATTACGTGTAATAAAGGCGTTAGTATCTGTAACAGTTGTAATATTTGTATCAGATTTAATCGCTGCTTTTAACGAATACTGACATGGATAATTAATTATAAAATCATATTCCTAGAGCGCAAAATGAGGAAAGAGAATAAGTTGTAATATCTACTTAATGTAAAGAGCAAAAGCATTGCACCTAGGTACTACTTTTGTAATTGCACAGTTTTTTATCCAAACATAAAGAAAACGAATTTATTAATTCAATAATTTGTATTCTTTCTAACTTCGACTTTCGAATTAGTATTATTATAATTTAATTGTTATTACCTATTTTAAACGTATTGTGTAATGATGAAATATTAATATTTTAGGAAGTTTATAAATGAAAATTAGATTTCTTATTTTAACGCATAAATACACAGTAATGATAAAATAAAGCGAACGTTTCAACTTTTGTTAAATCACTGTTATCTATACGAGACCTTTTAAGACAACGGTTAAACTTTTTTACGACGGAAACAATACTTTTGTATGAAATTTTCTGAAGCATTTTCTACATCTAAACTAAGTGTTAGAGAAGAACTGTAGAAAATTTTAAAGAAAACGTTTGTATATTCGAATGACAGGAACCTGAAATTCACCACCATTAATTCTCGCTCATTTTCTTGTTCTTGCAAGACTTTTTATGAAGTCTTTTCGGATGAATCTTCTACTAACACTAATGACAAATTCTAAGAAATGAAGATCGGTGCATTACAATTTTGTAAGACAATGTTTGGAAGCACACCCTTCAAGTGGGAATAACACATCTCTCTCAGTATGAAAACGTATCCCCTTATGAGATTGCAACTTCCTCATTTAAGCGGTATAGTACACGGAAGAGGAATGTATACCTTAGCAGGCAAGAAATCTAACACTCGCTTTCTGCGACAAAGTATCCCCTTTCTGATCGAAGATTGATAAGTAAACTCTCTAATTTGGATTCTACTATCTTTTCTTTTTTCATTCCGATTGTTTCGAACGCATATCAAGTATATTACTCTTCAACGTATTCAAGAAGAATCTTCATAGTAGGTGAAAACTGCAGTGCTTCTTTCAAATTTCGGTATCCCAAGCATCAGATTTTTAAATCGCGTCTTTCGTGCTCCGACAAGTGTATCCATAAACTACAATCTGTAAAAAATGAATATTAATTGTACTTGGTGTTACTACTATCAATGCATGTTAGATATCATACATAAAAATATACTTATCTGCAATAAATATGAGAGAAGTTGTTAGTTTGCTACATCAGTGACAGTCCATATACAATCATGGTGGCATCCAGGGACATCACTTTCGTTCTTTTGCCATATAATTATCCTTGCTCATGTCTATTATTCGTCCAGTACTCTGAGCCACTGTTGTTGTCTATTTTTAAATCAATTGCAAATAAAAGATTATATATCGTTATATTGTTAACAATAGTTAATTTTATACTCACAATATCGATAAAAATCTGTTACCTGGTTGAATTTACATTTCACTAAAACTTATATTTAGTAATTTAAATATTTCATTTCAGCTCTTATCCTTTACATCGCGTAAGTGATGAAATCTTCGTTCGATATTTTATACTCTTTGAACTTGTATTGTGTGCGTTTATAGTTTTTAAGTTTGAACAAATTTTTAATGTCGTCAATGATGTCTGAGTTCATTTTCGATTGCTGAAGAAGCATGATAGATTTCAAACGTTGAAAATAAGCATTCTACGCTTATTTGCGTTGGTGGAACTGCTAAAATTACGCTAATTCATATAAATTGATTTATATGAGAATAGTCTCCCATCACTAACATTTGAACACTAAAAGACGCCAATTGACGTCTACCGGCACTAACAATTGAAAACTGAAAGACGCCAATTGGCGTCTCCCGTCCTCAATGTGTTAAGTTCATCGTTGTGTTTTCAGGTGAGTGCGATGAGTCCTCGAATTACGCATTCTCGACTTACACGGATTCGTAGATACTTAGCTGCGCGTCTACTTACGTCTTTGGACATACTGTGTGTGTGTGTGTGTGTGTGTGTGTGCGCGCGCGCGCGTGTATTTGTATATTAAATAAAGTTTTCGGTAGTTATTCGAAAGTTTGGCCTACTCACCAATTTCGATTACTTGTGGATGTATTATAGAGAACAAAATGTATAATATACTTATACTTAGAATATTTTAGGTAATTATTCGGAAGTTTGGCCTACTCACAGATTTCGATTACTTGTGGATATATTATAGAGGACCAGATTTAGAATATACTTATATTTAGAATATTTTAGATAATTATTCGGAAGTTTGGCCTACTCACCGATTTCGACTACTTGTGGATATATTATAGAGTACAAGATTTAGAATAAGTTCCGTTTCGACAACCGATGCGATAGAATGTGTTAATATCACGTATATAGTTCCTGCATATATTGTATTTACATGTGCTCGTGACCATCTGTGATCGTGACAACAAAGTAGTAATGGTACAACTCCCAGCTCGCGTATAGCTATGATAATAGGTATCGTCCGGCTGGGAACCATGAGTCAACACATAGCCAAGATTTTTGGCTACAGAGATCTCACAGAAACATGCAACGCTAAATGGATCCATTCAAAAAATGTATCTGAACCGAAATATTGTTATGCAAACGCAATAAGAGAAGAACACACCCCCATATCCAAAGAACAAGCTATCATCTTACAATCTGTCGATGGAATTAGCGTAATAGAATAAACGTCCGAGTTGTGGGACATATAATTGGAGCAAAAGCTATAAAATGGGTCTTACGAATGAGAAAGCTGCCACCTTAGATAAGCAACTATAGATTGAACATACAAAACCAACATTCCAATTTCGTACTACGACCTTTTGATTTCAATTCATAAATCTGAAAGAGAAGAATGGAACCAAATATGGACTACGATTACTAGGGCCAAAATACACAACATAATACATAATTTCTACCAAAAAATATAAAATTGCAATACGTACCAAGAAAGAAAAAATACCTATAACTAGACTTCGAATTGGACATTCCAAAATTACCCACGAATACCGTTTAACCAAAACAGAACCACTTACGGAAAAGATCCGGTTTCTCTGAGTCGATGATGTACTGAACTGAATGTATTTTTAGCAGGACAGTGTCTTCGTAGAAAACATCCCAATACGGGCATGAAATGAGTATATGCTCATTCGATATTGGAATAAGTTATCTCGGTAACACTAGCTTAACTATGCAAAGTTTAGATAAAAACTAATTAACTGGGCCATAAGAGTTGCTTTCAATATCAGCATTATTCGTTCCACTACAGTGTTTCTAATTTTCTACTATAATATTTACTTCTAACGGAAAAAGTGTTGATAGTTCGCGTACTTTTGCATCTGATATTTATTCAATTTTTTAAGCAGCAGGTATACATTTCTTTAATTATTAATTAAAAACTAAAAGTTTCCGGATGTACGTTAATATGACCTTTCCTCATCTTTAAGAAGTGTAGATAATGACATTAAAGTGTGGTCATCTATTTCTTTAACTCCGTAAAGTTTCTTACGCAATATTTGGGTATGTATAGTTCTATGCCAATATATACCTGACAGTTTAACACATGTAGTATATCGTTAAATTAAAAATGATTCAAAATATCATCTTAAATTACAGAATTAAGATATGTAATCGCAGACTATAGAATAATTTCGTCTTTTAAAGTTATATTTGTACGAAACATATTAGACCCAAGTGTAAATAATTTTCAAAATATTAATGATTATTACGAATGGAAAATTAAACTCGTTTCTTCATTAGTGATACTATTTAAACAGAAACGAAATCATTCTGTTCCTTAATAGTTAATTTGATTAGAAGGCTACGCCAATGACGTAGCATTCTTTCTCACTCGTTCTCGCTACAATTATTGTCGGTCTTTGTCATCACTTTCGACCAATGGAGATTCTTGTTTACAATCGTACGAGTGGCAACGGATTACGGGTGGAGTGTCGATGTAAACAACTTTGTACCTTCTTTTCGCAACATGATAATATTCTGGGGTTTTCAAGTTCGCTGATAACGAATCTAAAGTAAAACTTTCAAAAACAAAATGGCGAATCAAAAATAGGGAATGGATACAATATAAAGTATTGTAACGGTCTGAAAATTGATATCCTGGGATTTTCAAGATCGTTATTTACAAATCTAAAAGCAATATTTCAAAAAATGTCAGGATTCGAATATGTTGACAAAAATAGTAATATTGTAATTAAAATTGAAATTAATAACTGTAGACATTGAAATGAAAAATGCTATTTTATTGATTAAAACCTTTATTTTTAGTCAGATTCGGATTCTGATGAATGTACATTTATATTTTCATTGTCACACAATATTTTTGAAACTTTGGCAGGAATGTGTCACTTTTTGCAATTGTGTCCGAAAGTGTTATTAATGAATTCGAGTGTAGCAACAATTTCTTGAAGATATCTTCATTGGTTTTCTCCTGGGAATGTTTTGGCTGTAGCTCCTTCTAAATAGTATGCATATCCTATGACACGATTCAATATCTCTTCTATGAAACACCCTATGGGTGTAATATTATTTTTTGCCACAGTGGGTCTATGAATTAATACTTTATGTACCCTGGGTGGTATGCGACATCTAAAAATACAGATACAATACTTAAAATTTTGCTACATTTATTGCAGTAATTTTTAAAGGCGACATAGTTAATATTGTAGTCATAAAGTATTATTAGCAAAATATTGTAAAATGACTCTATGAGCGATCTGTCAATTTTTACAATTTAAACATTAAATCAATAGTAATCAAAATTGTGCAAAACTAGATATGTATTATAAATACTGAATGAAGTAGAAATTAAATACGTAACGCATATCAGTAATTTCGCTAATTAAACCAAATTTCCAGTAACGTCGTATATTTGATGTATACGTATTTATTTAAAAGTGTTTTTAAATCGAAAATAATTTCTCGTCCGCATGATTTGTAATACGTGTAATTTTGTCGGGAATTTCCGTATTCGAAATATAGCCTCGACACGACTGTTAGTTTTTTTAGTTTCTCATTCGAAAAGAATATTTAACGTCACGTAGTGAACGTCAAAGCAATAAGAAAGGTAGAATGATAAGAAGAATGAAGATAGAGATAAGACGGCAGACAGCACCGCGTAACAATTAATTAACCGTTCACGTGTACACACTGTCAAAGTTGACAAGGGACAGTTAGTTAGCAGCAGATATTCGTACGAAGTATTTCGATTACCGATTTTGCTTCCGATCCACAAAAATACCGAGTCTTTCGATTTATTTCTATTCTTGCGACCTGGCCCTTTCATCGAGAAAACATTCAGCGCTCAAAACAGTACGTTTTTAGTTTCTTTGTCACGATTTCCACACTTTAGAATCGGATAAGTTCACTTGATTTTAGTTGCAGTGTTGTTCGATTCAAGAGTTACCAGAGATCATTCATTGGATGATCACCGGTTGGCGGTATGCTCATTGTACGTTGTCAAACGTTTGGATAGATTGTAAAACTTCTTACGCCAACACGGCTCTATAATCTTGGCCGTTAATGCTGCCAGTGTAACCAATGGAAACACACTTGTGCAGTGGACGAAGTATTAGAGTGCAATTGCATTCCTGAACGTACAATCTCTCGACCGATCGACCATTATTGTTGAATTATTTGACGAAGGTGGTAGCTAAAAGACAGATTGATTTTTCAACACTTTTCTCTACGCGCCGTAAACAGTCTCTTTTGTGAAAAGTTGCACGATGAGATAAGTCTTCGCTATCAGCCACCGGGACTAGTTTATACAGTAGCCGTAGTTCTCTGTGCTCACGAAACACTGAATGGAGCTTCACAACCTCAGCTTGCAGGTGTTCAAAACTTGCTTCTGACAATGCAAAACCGCTTCCTGAGAATCATTTTCAATCTACCCAAGTTTTACTTGAGTACATTGCTATGCATATGTAATTGGATTGAGCGGTTGTCATCAATGGGGTGAAGGAAGGATAGGTTATCGACTCAGAGTCAATATGCCGGGGTTCAACCGAATGAGTGAGGAGACGTTTACTAGGTACCAAACACACCTATTGCTACTTAATCTACTATGAACAATCCTTATATCCTACTTTAACCTATAAGAGGTACAAAGTCAGCAAGTATTGATTCCTGTTCAGCGAAATGGATCTATGACAGCGAGACCAATAGGTTTGGCGACTGTACAAAACAAATCGTATGCTAACATAACTAAACGAAAATACACTGTTACGAAAGATCAAGCTATTACGTTAAAATTAATAGACGAAACAATTATCAAAAATTTGATCATAGAAATATTTAGACAAAAAAGAAATTGTTTCCCCCTTGGTCTTCAAACACAAGACGATAACTACAAACACGACCTCGATAAAACGATTAATTTCCATAAAATTTGGGACTCAATAGTGAAAGTTTTACGTGCAGGGCAGCGGATTTTTTTTAGAAATGAACTTGAACATTGTTTGACAATAAGAAGATAAAAGAATAATCATACAATGTACAAAACTTTTCATAGTTTTTATGTTATCTTTCTAAAAATAATACCAATACATTCTTCAGATTCTTCTGATTAAAATGAGTTCAAACATGACATTAATCAAGCTACTTTTAATTTACTTAATAATATATGCAGTATTACACGATATGTAATGTGTCTCCTTTTTTACTGGTTCGGGTTTTGTTATGCTCGAGACATGGAAGGGATTGGGAGGAATGACTCGTGGAAAGTTAAACGCGCAAATTTTAGTGAAAGTTAACCATGCGTTTCTGTACTTTCTTGCTACGTAACGTAACAAAAACGATAGTTTTTCCTATTTCGCATAAATAAAGAAACGAAAATTTATTTTTAGAAAGCACATTTTCTTTCCCGAAAAAGTAATATAATTCACAATTTAAAATTAATCGAAATTTTTTATTAATTATATATTAAAATTTAGAATCAATTAATCGAATTAATCAAAAATTTACAAATTGTCAATTAATCAAGTATTCATTTAACAGAATTGCATACAGGTTGCATTAATTACATCGTTAAGTAAATGTAGATTAAGTACACTTACTACACCTGCTTTCTTTATCACCGATAATGGCAGTAATATTTTAAACACAATACAATCCAATGAAGATTAAAGAAAGAATAAGCGTAAAATCCGATTAAAGAATCACCCAACCTGCGACATAATATTTGAGTACCCCAATGTTATCAATTTTCGGATTCTCGACCTAACCCGACTTCAAGGTCGGATATCCGAGTATCACAAACTTTTGGGTACCGAAAATTTCGTATACCCATATATTAAGAATGTTTGACAAATTTTGGAAAAATGCAAATACATTAAACGGAAGAAATTTAAGTAGCGAGCAGTTTTAGCTACACGTTATAAGAGTATTCGTTTGGAGTTTTCACAAAATCATATTGATTGGGAAAACTAGAAAAATTATATTTTGTGACAAAAAGAAACTTAACCTCGATTAGATTAAGTGATTAGAACTACTATTTCCGTGATTGAAGAAAAAAAAGAGTCTTTTTCAAATCGTCATCAAATGGGCGGCGACAACGTTATGGTATGGCTTCAAATTGGTTATCGTGGCCGGATAGATATAATTTGCATACATGCTCGGATGCATAGCAAAAATTATGTAAAATTCATAAATGAACAACTAGGAAAAATATGCAAAGTGGCTAGCTCATGACACCAAATTTAAATATAACTAAAAATGTTTGGGCTGAGTTTTCCAAAAAAATTTAGACATTTTAAAGCGTATTTAAACATTTTAAAAGAAAATGTAAAGCGAAGTACTCAAAAGATAGAGATCTTAGGTGTCTTCCACTTTTACCAAGCGCAAGATTGGTCTTGCGGATCATGTGAAAAAAAAGAAAAATAATAATGAAAAAAAAGAATGCAGTATAATAGATTGACGGTTGTTTTTGTTGTGTTTGGTATCACTGTTCATTCCAAAATATGGAAAGGAAAATCAATTTTATGTTCGTCAAATGTATAAATAATTTTAAGGGTGATCGATAAAATAAACTGAAGTATTGAAACATGTAATAACTTAAAAGAATGGGAAAATAATTTAATATAATTTAACAAACAAAATGTAAAATTATCACAGAATTGCTTGTGTAATTCAAAATCATTCAAGTAGAATTACGTTTGGTATCAATCTCTACAGTCCGATTAAAGCAGTTTTGTAGTTATAATAAAAGATATCGAAATTATAAATTTCTTACTTTGATGATTCATTCGTAGTCTAACATACCTTCGGTTCTGTGCCAATGATAGTACCGAGAGCAGCTCTAAAAAGTGGCGAAGATGTAACGGGAAAAAGAATATTACTATACATGTATTACCCGTCCACGGAAAGAAGGCACAGCGTATTTAAATTCGATGTTCAACGTTTGAGGACGAGATAACGAGTGGTTGAGCGCACAAAATGCTCTACTTCAGCAGCAGGCCGTCGACTTCCGCGTGGGGGTAACACAATGGAGGGCGGAGTCGGAGGCGGAGACACCCCGCGTGGGGGTAGCACGATGGAGGGCGGAGTGAGGAGGCGGAGACACTCCGCAGGCGGCTGCATTCACCCGCTCTCCGCCTATAGCAGCGCGGTGACGGTGTCGAATCAAACTGTGGGCGGGACCCGGAATTACCGGTGGGAGGTGGAGCAAACCAAACTCCCACTGAGGAACCCCTTTCATCCACATTGGGCACCTGATCGACGTCAACCAGGTTGGCCACTTTCAGAGAGGAATTTGTCCTGCCCAAATGGAAAGTGGGTCTGAGGAAAGCAACAACACTGTAACCTGCCGAGCTTACCAAGGGGGGCGGGGCAAGGTCATGCCCATGCCCACAATTATAACTTTAGAACCCACAACTCAGGGGTCCTCCAGAAAGAATCAAACGATCGAAGCCTTGGATAACTGAACGACTCCATCTGCGTCTAATTAACCAGGGGTCCTGACGTTTAGCTCCTCTAGCCAGTATCAGACTGGCATGTGATGGTCGGAACAGAGATATATCCGCATGGTCCTTCCTACTCTTGATGTCGTCGCTCATTCTAATGACCGCTGTGAGTCCTGCGAGCGGGGACGATCTTGGCAAGTCGCAAAATTGAAGCATTCAAGCACTAGTCTAAGTAGTTTACACTACTGCAGCGGCAGTGGCAGCCTGTCGTAGTTACCCCATCACTCCTACCAGAGTAGCTGAACAGAAGTTTCCATAGCCTCATCTACCGAATTCATCATCTACTAGCTCTTATAGCTAGTGCTGTCCGGGCATAGTTACTTTGAGCAGTATATGCACCGTATAGAAAAGGATGTGACGACGCGCTCCTGGCATTGTCTCAGCGATTAGGATACGGCGTAGCATACACTGGAGGTGTGCTGGATGAGCGCTGTATCCCGATGAAAGTAATTGGGGGGACCTTTCGCTACCGAGCATGGCCCTCACCACGCCTAGCAACGAGAGAAACTGGATGACCGTGGCCTCCTTCTGCGAGCCTGTAACGTCAGCTCCTTCGAGCTAGTCGCTTCGCACTCCTGCTTCTCCACTGGAAGGACAGAAGAGGCCAACATTAAGCCCCCCTTACCTCCTTATTTCGGCAAGAGGGCAGGTCTCTTCTCCTTCAACATATAAGATAAAGGCTGCATCGTCGGTGGACGGAAGATGAATCACCCTTTCGTCGCTATGCCACCCTATGGTCGCGAACCTTTGACTATCTCTATCGATTGTACATATTTACTGACAGCTTTAGCAGGATACACACGAAGTGCTAGACTATTGTTACGGAGACACCTAAGAGACACTGTGTGAGATGAAGTCATTAACTGGCTGATTGCTTTCATCGATAGCACTTACAAAGCATAAGTGTAGTGCTGAACTATCTACATGGTAACGCTTGCGTAGCATAAATATACATAGCGGAAGCTATGTATTGATGATTACGTTTGGATGCATCCCGTGTGTGTATAGGCAGTCATGTTAGCCATATTAACGACACCGTGATTTTAACAAGATAGACCCAGTGTGATTCAACAAATCTTGTAGTTTTATTTTTGCTCCTGTTTCCATCATAGATTTGTCAGAGGGTTAGCAATCTTTTTTGAATTGCATTTTATAGTAACTCAGATAAAAATGGTAATTTAAATCTTCAGCATTTCTTCTTATTTCGTTGTATTAAAGCAACTTTTTCTTATTTCGTTGTACTGAAGCAACTTCTTCTTATTTCGTTGTACTGAAGCAACTTCTTCTTATATCGTTGTACTAAAGCAACTTCTTCTTATTTCGTTGTACGCGAGCAAAGTCGAATCTAACCTCGTCTCTATGGCAAATGCACGCTTTCTGAGTGCCTCGAATAAAACTCTTGCAAGTGGAAATTGTAAAGTTCCACTTGGCATTTCGTGGTCGTGAAGAATCACGGTTACTAACAGAACTAGTCCCAGTGACTGACAGCGAAGACTTATTTGATCGAACACTCTCTTACTCAACGAACTTTTTTACGTCACGTCGAGAAACAGGTTGAAAAATTAATCTACCTTTTAACCACTACCTTCGACTATTCGATTACAGTGGTAGTTTGGCGAGAGACTGTGCGTTTGTAAACCCGATTGCTTCACAGAGTTATAATCTCCGTCTACTGCACAAGTGTGCTTCTATTCATCACACTGGTAGCTTTAACAGATGAGATTAGAGAACTGCGTCAACGTCAGAAGGTTCAAGAAAACTATCTAAACGTTTAAGACTCACGGTGAACGCACCGTTAATCAACAATCATCCAAGGAATGATCTCCGATAGCTCTCAAATCGAACGACATTCGATCCAAAATCAGGTGAACCTACCGTCAAGAGTGTGATAATCGTAATAATGAAAATAAAGACGAATTGCTTTTAACGGTCGATCAAGTAAAATAAACAAATCGTAAGAAGCAAAAATAGATTCAAAGGCACAGAATTTTTATGAATCGAAAACAAAATCGGGAACTGGAGGACTCCATACGAATATCTGCTGCTAATTGACTATGCCTTGTCGACTTTGACAGCGCGTACGCAAAACGTCATGTTCAATTCGACGTTGTGCTGTCTTTTGTCCTATCTCTATCTCCGTTCTTCTGATCATTCTTCGTCTGGTATTGCTCTGACGTCAATACGCGAATTCGAATATTCTTTTCAAACAATGGACAACGGTCGTTCTTGTTTACTCGCTAATTTCAAACGAGAAACTATAAAAACTAAAAGTCGTGCCGAGGTTATCACCGACAAAGTAAAACCTGTGGTAAGTCACGTATGACAATAGCCAACGAGTTATACAATCGTTAAATTATTCTCAATTTAATTTAAACTTTAAACAAACACCACATCGTAATTCTTCAAGCCACAATTTTTGAAAAGTTATAACACGTCGTAACTGACTCGATGTTCATGATTATTGGAACTGCACCTAGTCGAAGAAGTCTAATATATTGTAAATAGTTCAGCATCCACTTGAAATAAGGAAAATATATATGTTAATGGACAACTTGTGTATTTATTTTAGCGGATCTGGAAAATATTAATACATCAAATTTCCTTTCCGTTGAAAAAATGTATCACGCTCTTTTTCATTAGATTCGAGACATTTGTTGCATCCATTGGGATTGAATTAAATTTCTGATGAAAAAGCAGCGAAAGGCAAAAAGTATTTCAATTATCTTAATTTATATCATTTTGATAAACAAATACTCAATATCATTTTCTATCCTACATTAAACGATTTTTGTAATTAAATAAAACGTGTATACCATTTATCATGAAATGCAATTAATCTCTTTCCGTCAGATAAAGTCACAAAATAAAAATAAATCTACAAATTAAGAAAGTAAGTGTATTATAAGGCAATTCATTATTGTACACCCTGGAATAAACAATGCTACAATCTAAAAAAAGTACCTCTGAACATAATTGTGGAACACTAATAGATTTATGATAATGCAGCCAAATTGTCAAATTTAAACTCTTACACTTTTCCCCAATATTCAATATTATTATAGTCACCCCATTTTGCACCGATCTCCACATAAATACCTATCTAAGTCTTTATTCTATGGTCTCCACGTGTTTTCGGAAACCAACGACGATGGTATCCGAAATGCACAAGAATTAGAGAGGGGAAGTGAGATGGTTTGAGAGAAATGACAAGTGACTTCACATTGCATCGTCCAATTAATTATTACGACCTTTTCTCCTAAAGGTGAAGTTATCTTTTAATAAAAGAAACCACTTTTAATTGTAATTATTCCAGAATCTTTCAAGGAGCAAACATCTCAGAAACCCTTTTCGATATATCGTTAAACTTCACTATGGCTGTGCAAAGTTAGTCACAGTGGTGGTTTTAGTGGGTAGTCTCTGCACTTGGTTTCTGAGGCAGATAATCCCACCCACCATAACCAAAGGTTCCAGGGAATCATAAGATTTTCTCCATAAAAAATAAACGGATACCATAGCACAGAGCTTGGTTGTATATAAACTTAGATTTAAAGAATGTTCTATGATATATGTATATGATATATATAAAGAATGTATATGACTTGTACTAGATTTAAATTAAGGTTGACAACGTATTTCAGGTCTGATTTCTATAGACTGCTAAAGTACCCTACTTTCAAAACCCTGGCAATTATGAACTTCAAATTAAAGTGCTCGAATTATGAAATTCAAAAGTATTTCATATTTTCCTTAAATTATGATTTTGATTAATATAATTGCATAGTATATATTTTTATTTCCAATAAAAAAAAGTACAGAGTTAACAAAGAAAGTTTGAAGTAATATCGATTTGGAATAATAATTTTAGTTATGATCGTATAATGGAATTAAAGGAGTTCCTCGTGGAAATAAGTTTAAAATTGACTTTACTTACCGGTGTCATTATCGTGCCCCTGAATTCCATCTCTCACATCCTCGGCGGCTGTGGAAAAGGCTGAAATTAAAAAAAAAAACAAGTTATATAGTAGGATCGTTTCAATGTTACCGTTGCTTAAACATAATTATTAATACACGATACATTATAAAGTTACACTTCCAAGAAAATGATCACGATTTTTCACATTTCACGAATAAATTGGGACATCGTTTTTATTAAAGTTTTTCGATACATCCAGCTACCAGCGATTGAGCAAATTAAATAAATTATTAGCAAGTCGCTTTCTAATATATATTTAATTCTATAAAGACGAAAAAATGTGTTACGCGATTATGCAATAAATGTGTATGAAATTGTAAGAGCGATACGAATGTGTGAAGAATGATTAATAATTGGTGAAACGCGATGGACTTTTACACATGCCCAACTTAACTAATAGCTACAATATATCTAACAGTTAATAAGGACATAGCAATCGCGTCACAAATAATGCGACTGGACGATTCCCCTTTCCCCTATGTCATTATAGTTTATAGAACAACGGTCCGTAAAATTAATCGAGAACATAATATTCAACAACCAACTGTATGTAACATACTAAAAAGATATTAGTATCACTTTTTGCATTTCAAAGCAGGTAGATATCCAAATATTTATATTAAAATATCTTCCAAACTATTCTTCTTTCACATGAATGGGTTAATATTTCTTTTATAAGGTATGACGAACCGAATCAAATGGTATGATAAAAAATATGTTTCTATTTAGAAAAACAAAGTTCACCTTCATATAACCTGCACACGTCCATTTACAGAAAAAATAATCACACTATCTTATGCTCCTCTTAAAAGATAGAAACAACAGATTTCTCCCATCAATAATTTAAACTTGTTTTCAATCAATTTCAATATTTCATCGTTCGTTCAAATTCAAGGTGATGTTTTGCATATCGATATTTAAATATATTTCACATTCACATCTCTTAATCATTTTACTTATGTTTATCTCATATGCAAATCACATTGAGCGTATACTTACACATAATAATATATTATAATGCGTCCTATCAATACGCTTATTGTCGGTCTCAGCTTCATAACGAAGTCAAAAACCGAGAATCAGACGCAATAGTAATCGTATAGAATAGTAGCGAGCTCGATAAATCTTCTTGGAATATTTCTCTACTAGAAGTTTACCAGTACTCATAATTTCAAGTTTGGAAAGAATTTAAATACAAAATAAACAATTATTTTAATACAAAAAAAATAAAAGTTATCGATTATGTCCCTCAAAATGATGAAGCATTCTTTATCTCCTCATATTACAATCTAGATAAAAAAATGTTACTCGGAATTTGTTATTATTATTTAAAGCGACACTATCTAGCATAGCACCCCCTCCCTCCAAATATCTTGTTAAAGAAAACTACACGATGCTAAAAAGGCAGCCACGACAAACTATTTAACTTCTTCGTTGTGAGCTACTTAAAGAAGCTACCGTGACAAACTAGCGGTAACAATTAACAAATACTACGCACAAGGTATTTATTGCATTTCTCACAAATATTTTCCTATCTACCTTTAATTTATTTGTATCATAAATTGTTTCTGTAAAGTAATTGTTCAAAATTTTGAAACGATCGTATCATCACAGAAGATATCATATTAAAGTAAGCGTTGAGCAAACTGATCTATCAAGACTATTTCCCGTTCGGTCTGTCTCTTTCACTTTACATTTATTTTCTCATTCTCACTTGGCTCGAGCAACTCTCTATCCACGTATATTGGGTAATTGATATCGATACTCGATAGTGGACCTTATTTCATGCCGCCTTTAGAACTATGAATAAGTCAGCTCTCCTCCGTATTTGAGATAAAGACAGCGTGTCTAGCGGTTTGCATTCTTTGTCTGAAACAAGTAATTGGACGAATGAAACGCCGAGCAAAGGATGAACAAAAGCGGAACGCGAAAACAAAAGAGAGCGATGTAGGTAAAGAAGGTTTACCCCTCAATGGCCCTGACAGGCCAGTTCAATTAACACTCGCTGCAAGTTCCATATTTAGTCTCCGTGCCATAATAATATTGAACGATGGTGAGAACGATGTTTAACTGCCAGAAATTATCTTTAGACAGCGTTAATTTAAAATAACGAATGTAAAAACATGCATTGATAATTTGGAACATTTACCTTACTTCTTGATAAATTAGTATCTTAGAGCTAATTGAAATAAGTGATTGGACGTACCAGATAACATGTTGTTGTGTACGTAATTATAACAAACCGTGAATGCTCAACAATAATCAACCGAATGTTGTAATTATGTGAAAGTTTGCACGTTTGCGAATTTAATAATTCTTGCACTCGAGTATCCAAGATTCAAGGAACGAGATTATCAAGTAATTTAAATCGTGTTTACTCGGAATTTCACAGATTTGCACCTTCGAGTAAGATTATATTTCGATACATCTTTATCAATCAAATCTTGCCAATCTATCGATGATAATTTCATAAAGATAATACAAAATATTTAAAGGATCTCACACCCGACGACATCAATAATGCTATAATTTAACAGATTTAGTAGAACTTTCTGTCTAGCGTTTGCGACGAAAATATAATGTTTTTCGAAAAGTTGGATTCAAAATGGATTCATAGTATTTGTTTCTATATAACAATTGATATAAATTTTATTGATCGAATCAATCAAAGAATAGATACAAATTGTGTAAAATGACAATTTGTAAAAATCGTGCATCTCTGAAAGCAATTTTTACCATTTCTTCATGCATGTTGTATCAAGACATATTAAATTGTTCGAAATTTATGCATTTATTTCGTTCGTTGCGCTTAGAGGAAAATATATGCACTTCGAGGAAAACTTGACACCAGGAATAGGTGCTGACCAAATAAACATAACATACTAAATGCAAAAGTAAAAAATTCATGAACAAGGAGGACAGAAGATTTTGTCAATCTTAAGATCTTCTAAATTGTCCAAACGTAAATCTGTAATTATTCGTTTCTAACAATAATCGTTAACTAAAACAAATAAGACATTACCTATGGCTAATCTGACCGATGATAAAATCTAAACAGTGAATATTGGCAAGTGGGGCTTCACTTGCTTCAAGAACGAGATAGAAAGGCTTACATTCGCTTTCTTTTTCAACTCCCCGAAACTATCTGACAATAAGTGCCAAGCTCGCATACGCGTGATTCGTGAGTTAACACGTGAAGTGGTGAGGGAAATTCAGTGTAACTGGCTGTGACTCGTGATACCAAATCCGGCATCGTTGCCCACAAGCAGAATTCGGAGTACAGCGCGGACTGAAGTGACGTCGTAATAAGAAATGATGGGTGGACGTGGCTGTAGTGGTGGACAAATAACACACAGTCGCATTCATAGAGTATCCCACCATGGGACTCTTGCTTCGCGGTGGTGAGTACCGAGCTCAATGAAGCAATCTGCTTCAGGCGTGCTGGAATTTGCTCCATAGAATAAATTATTGCCAATGTCTGCTTTAGTCGCTTTATTGCATGTTTGTTTCATACTGTCTAACTCATTACTGTCCAGTACGGTCGCGACGGTGCATAGTGTTCCAAGAAGGCAGTCTTTCGTGACCAAAATTAGAAACATTCGCTTATCGATGTTTTTTCGATAGAAATTGATCGCCAACGATATGACAATTTACAGCGTGTAGAAGAATACAAGAAGAAATTTTTGTAATAAAAATTGCGTAATAATATATTTGTTACAATGATTTTTAACAAAAAACCTCTTTTGTAATAAGAGCTTTAACGTACTCACACGTATGATATCGTATTTAAAATCGTTGTACATGTACAAACGAACAGAAAACTATCTACATTGATAAACAAAAACGGTAAAATACTGAAATATTTCAAGACAATTAGTCCAATTTTTCCGAATCTATTTCTAAGTTATCTAAATGACTAAATACTGGTATTGCCTCTTCGTTATACTCATCAAAATCTTCCTCATTATCGGTTGTTTCTTCGATACGTGTCGATTCTTCTATCGATGTCGTGGCTTCTAGTTTTACAATGATTGATCAACATTATACAAATACATAAATACGATCGATTTTTGTTTTATACATTTCCTATATGTATACAACATTTAGAAAACACATACGTTAAATATTATACGTAAATTTGAAATATAAACGAAATTACAACACCTGTGCAGCAGGTAGGCACGTAAAGTTCCTCTAACATAAAAGTGTAGTATTTTTCTGTTCCCACACGAGCCTGCTTAGAAAGCAGCCCTAATATAAGATGCCTTTTGTCCTGCGTGCGAACGGACCTGCATTAGGATAAACATTTTGGCGCCGACCTGTCGCTGGGTTTTCCATGGGCACGAGCGACCCTTTACTATGGTCATGCAGGACGACCAAGTGTGGTAATGCGTGGGAACGAAAGAAAATGCGTGTGGTCTGGAGGAAATGTAGAGTATTTGGAAAAGACTAGCAATTGAGATGGGTGAACCAGATGCACGGAGTGAGAAAGGTTAAGATTAGTATAAAAGGGAATGAATGCGTGAAGGAATATAGGGTGCGAAAGGAGAGTGTTTGAGAGCAATAGGGCAGTAGTTGTTGTAAATGTACCGAGACGATTAATTTAGTTTCAAGTGGAAATTCTTTGTCTATATAATTAATCTCTTAATAAATAAGTCTAATTTCAGTTCACAAAGAAGAATCCATTTTCATACCACGTCCTCGCGTAACGAACTACCCCCACATAAGCGTTTTTAAGTTAATTCTTGTTTTTTCTATACTCCTTATCACGGCGTGTAACAACATTTCATATTTTTATGTGCGTATTTGTATATTCTTGACCTGAAATCGAGGATTCTGAAATGGCCCTGGGTATTCCGATTAGATTAAGTTACAAGGTTTTATAAATATTGTAAGCAGAACCTGTATAAAGAACTTTGATTGTGTTTTTTCTCGAAACTATTTCAGAAAATGGCTTTCGTGATATCTGGAAAAGTAATTGATCAATTGATTCGAAATTTTGTACAAGTGTTCCATGTACGATTCATTATAGCAGATGCGTTAGTTATAAACGTATCAGTGTATTATAATAACAAATGAGAGTTGATAAATGTTTTAAAAAATCGATATTTGTCGTCATGTTATTCGTCACCATTTTGTTATATACCATTTTTCTTTAATTATTCTGCTACCAGATGTAAAGACAACTCTATAGCCATGAAGCAACACATGGTTTATGTTTTAGCCTATGAATTTTTAAATATTAATATTTTCATTACATATACATTTCTATACATTCTTCAAAAATGTAGCAATATGTAAACGAAATTATTGATTAAAATACTTTGTAGGTTTTTGAAAAAGTTACAACTTTTATTTAAAAAATTATATGTGAGGTATATCTGCTAGAAATCGAATGTCAAACCTCGATCCACTATATTGACTTTCAAACGCTCAATGGTTTAAAAAAAAAAGGAAAAAAAGTCGTTTGTTTCGAAAATATTGCGTTTATCGAAGTTTACCAAGGTGCTAATTAAGATAATGAAATCTTGGAATAAGTTACTACAGCGAAATAAGTTTTTGTAAGATTTTTTCTGTTATTACATTGTTTTTTCACTTTCTATCTCTCTTTATTATTTTTATTCTTTGTAGAACGTATTGACTATTTTATCAGATATTATTTACGGCAATATTTCTTTAGTGTGATAAATCTCAAAACAATAAAGCACGTGTGTTACTTTCTCTCTTGTGTCCTATCCGATAATTGTCACAGAATATAAAAATCCGTGAATAAATCCCTATAGTTATAATATTCAATAATGATTATCTATTAAACGAATCATTTTATACCGAATTGAATTCTTTTTAAAACATTTTAAATTTCACTAAAATTTGAATATGCTGTAATCTTTAGCGATATTTTTAAACCTGCTTCGAAGTTTTCAATACTTTGAATATAGAACAAAACGGTTTTTAAAACAAATGGCTGAAAAATAACGTATACCTAAAAATTACTTTAGGTAATTATTTAAAAGGAGAGGAGTATCATTGATTTTGATTACTTTTAAATATAACATAAAACTCAACATTTTGAACAATTTTTTTCTATATACACATAATCGCTGCTCGGTTTTAGTTTCCGAGATATTTGCAAAAAATTCAATACTAAACATTGAATTCTGTTAGCCTGACATCACCGCTTATCTATCGTTTCTATAAACAACAGCATAGCAGAGCCAGCGACAAATAATACACAACGTATATACATCGATGGCTCGCCGCTTGAATGTGTTATACACTGTTACAAACACGTACGCATAAGCAAATGTAACGATAACAATAGTTTTTTGTTAATATCTTAGAAACTACGACCGAGAGGCGGTTATATGTATTGGAAAAACGTTGTTCATAATGTTGAGTTTTACAACATATTTCAAAATCATTGAAATCGATAAGACTCCCTTTTTTCTAAATAATTGTCTTATTTTATTTAAATTTGGCCTACTGACTGATTTCGATCATTTTTCGATATGCTATAGAGTTCTAGATTTAGAACAATTTTTTCCTCTGCATACTAATCGATTTCGATTATTCTTCGATATGCTATAGAGTTCTAGATTTAGAACAATTTTTTCCTCTACATACCGACCGATTTCGATTATTTTTCGATATACTATAGAGTTCTAGATTTAGAACAATTTTTTCCTCTGCATGTATATAACACTTGATCTTAGTTTCCGAGATATTCACAAACTACTTTCGCTAGTACTATGCACATTGAATTTGGCTTATACTCGTACATAGATACATACGTACTCGATCGCGACAGTGCGTGCGAATGTCTGACGACCGCTTACCTATCGCTCCTGTAAACATGTCACAATGGCTGGTAAAAGTGGCAACCAACTTTGTACGACAGGTGGACCAAGAGAAAAGTAATGTAAATGCGTGAACGAGATAAAAATTAGCCCTACCTTTACCTCATTCGTGATTATCGTAACAATATTAGCTTTTTGAAATTAAACTAAGATAGATCTAGTTGTTTCCTCGTCCCAATTTTAAACCAGGTCGAAGTCAATTGTGAACCGCTGATGAATTTACAGAAACAGTAGATAAGCAGCGGTCGCATGGCTTCGGATACTGGTACAACTTTGCCACGAATATGCATGTATAATCACAACTCAATGTAATAGTATTGACAAGATTTTGCAAATACTTGGAAACTAAAGTCAACCATCATATACATGTAAAGAAAACAGTTCTCTCTCTTTCCTCAAATGTTTATGTACACATGATTTTCACATGTTTAGCATTTGCAACATTCCTCGCACTGACAAATTCCTCGTTTCGTTCACCAGATTACGAATTCTGTCGTTCGTCTCGATTAGACGTTCGACTTGCGGTATATTTTCCAGATTGAAAGAAGAATGTTAAAAAATAGCAAAACATTTTTGGCACTGCCTGGAAATGAAAAATTCGTGCAGGATCTTTTAAGGTGTCTCCCAAGGAACAAAACATGTGGTCATCACTTTCCCGAGAAACGATGAGACAGTTATCGAAAATGGGTTCAAAGTATGAATACGACGATAATCGAATTTACGTGTATTTTACATTTTGTCGTTGTTTTCTTCGGATATCGAATCGTCTTCAAAATAATTCGCAAGAAATTCATCGGGTAGATTAATTGAAACTTGAAATCGAAATCTTTGTAACTTGATCTTGGTAAAAACTTTAATTCTGTAATCATAGAAACTTTTATAGAAGTATTTGTATAGATATGTATTTTGTGTTGATGTATGATGTTTGAACTATTTCCTTTCGTAGACTACTAATATTTGTTTTGTTGATTTTTGGGTCTGATATTTATGGTTGTAGTGTCGAGTTATATTGTTCTGCAATATGTTCTTCTTGTTTAAACAGGAAACGACTGATTTTATCGGTTGAGACGAAAAACTATATTGAGTGTCATCGTACATTAGGAACGATTGAGGAATTTTTAAAGCATCGTTTGGGTTGATGTAGATTTGTTGTCCAAAGCTCGTTATGTGGGAATAGTCAGATTTCTGAATTCCAGCACGAAGGAAAAAAAAGTCTTAAGGTTAATCCGGTGTTACGATCTGTTAGGAATTTTTATTGATAAATTCTATAATATTGAATTATAAATTGGCCTTGATAAATAGTATCAAATTAATAAAACACATTATAACGTTTCATTCAAAAACATTAATTTGGTTTTTAAATCTCCTCTATTATTCCACAGATAGAAAAAATACTTATCACATAATGTTCATCGTACCAAACAACGTAATTACATCTTTCATAACTATTCCTTCAAGAGATACGTCACTGTATTTAGTTAAAATATTCTTCTATTTCTGCAACTAAAACTCTACTCGATTATAATTGAAAGATTTACAAAGCGCGAAGTTAAGAACGAAAATCGTCAGTTCAACGAAATATGAACTTACTGAAAAATGACTTACTCTTCAATTTTGAGGAAAGAAAATCCACTTAAAATGAAGAAATATGCAAAGGAAATACAAAGATATCAAGCTGTTTTTATTTCTGTACTTTACAAATCCTAATGAAACGAAATGTTTTCAGTTAAGTGACGCACAAAAGCGAAACTTATCAAAAGAAAGAGAAGAAAAGAATTTGGATTTAATGTCCGAGACTGCAAAGCTTACTGATTTCTACCTACAAGTAAAAATATACAAGTCAAAGTACAGATCGAAACCAGAGAAATCATCAGAAATCATCAGAAGCGAGCATAAATACCGTTTTGATCATTTCAAAAGCGTTGGAATGATTAAGATGTCACAAACAGGTTCATTTAAAATATATCTCACTACTGATTTCACTTTGCCCATAAATTTTCTTGATACTACTACTGAAAACGATTCAAATTATTTTACGAAACAATCTAAATTTGAAACCGCTAAAAATGAAAGTTCAATGGATGATCATAATGGTCGTGGAATGATTTATTTTGCAAAAAATGTGTCTCTTTGAATTGCTTATGAATCCAGTGATTGTGAATATCACAGTGGAATATATGACAAGTCTTATCGGCATTTCAGTAGTGGAAAATTTTCAAGATTCGCGTAAACTTTTCGTTGAAACAAAAGCCAATCACGAGAAATACAAAAGAGTTGTTGTACTCACCAACAACAGAATCAATTTATTGTTTTATTTGTAAACTGTTCGCTCTTAAAAGTTTCTCACAGTTTGTTATGGGAGAAAGGTTCAGTGACTGGCAAAGTATTATTCAAAATCAATCGTTATGAAAAAAGCATTACTCATCGAGACTCTGTACTAACATACTTAACTCGTAGAAAAAATGCAGAATTAGAACAGTTAGAAAAACAAATTCAGGAAGAATGTGATTACTGGAAACATATCTTGAGACGGGAACACGTTTTAAACCTGTTATCTAGTTGATGCATTTTTATCAAGTCATATTTCAAGATATGGAAATCCTTCTCACCTATCCAAAACCACTTGTGGAGAACTCATTTAATTAATGGCCCTGGAAGATTATGCTTCTGTTATTGATGAAATAAAATCTTCTAGATGTTTTAGCTAAGAAAAAACCGATTCATTTTTTCTCCTCAATACAGTTGTTATATCATTTTTCCTTAACTATAACCAAATGATGGAAAATTTGTAAAGTTTGTATTAAAAATGAAAGGGATTTTAAAATCCCTTTTCAATGCCAGATGCGAGGCACATTCTATGGCAATAATAGTAATTTTTTAATTTTTTCCCAAAATTTCAAAAACATTAAAATGTGTAGCTGTGTTACGATTAGCGTTAGCTATTTGTTTCTTTACGTACAAGGTACTACTTCTGTAATTTTGAGTTTAAATTATTTTTCAACTTTTCTTTTCTTGATAAAATCATGGAGAAAGAAGAATATTATAATGCGAATTTAGAGCCAAGTGAAAATAAAGACGTATTTAATTTTGAAGTATTCAAAGATAATTTAAGTATTTCATCATTTAAAAATATTGTAAGTGTATGTGATTCTCATACTTCTAATAGTAACGAAATTACAGTACAAAAGAGACGAAGGATTGAAGTTATTGAAAGTGAAAGCGAGGATTCACCTGAAGATGTAGACATAGATGAACGTGATGTTGCAACAAATTTAGAGATGCCTGACAATAAATTTTAGTACACGGACAAGTCATTAGATCACAAGTTCACCCGGGTATTATTGAACCAATACATTATTTCAAATTATTTTTCATAGATTAGTTGCTACACGAGATCATAAAGACGACAAATAGCTACAGAAAGCATGTATGCACATAGGAGAATACTTCGAAAGGTACCACATCAGAGTGAATCATAAAATGTAGAATTTAAGTCTTATTTACACTAAAACAAGACATATTTATAAAATAAATAAAAAATTAAAAAATTCATAAGCAATTGCCTATATTTTTTTAAATTAGAACTTCCATTTTAACCAACGCTGCTAGATGACAGTATTTAAGAAATTACCGAAGTGTAATTTAAGGGTTAATAATCGTTTTGTAATCGACGTAGGTATTTTCGAGAAAACTATTTGCAAGAAAACTGTCATTCTTTTTGCGTAAAATCCAAATGTACAACAAAAAAAAAACCATACTTCGTTACAAAAACTCGACTTCTAATATTAATATTCTATTCTCGGTCGATAATTTAAATTATTACCATTCGAATTAGTTAATAAAATTATATGGGTTTTCTATAAACACTATTTCTATCTCCATTTTAATATGGATGGGCAGATGATATGGGACACTCCATATATAGACTTATAGACAGTGTCAAACACACATATTTAAGAAACAATTATCGTGTCAATTAAACAACTAAATCAACTATATTTTGTTAACTCGCAATATAGGTTGCTGTTCAGTATTTTCACCTAGGGTATTCTCAGTCACGAACTATTTTATAGTAATTATAAAAAAAATTGTGATTGTATCAAGTATTAATAGCAGAGTCACTCTCTGAGTCTCTACAAATGCTGATGCATCGATGCATACATCGATATAAACGATGAGTTTAAGTAGACTAGCAGTGAGCGTACAGACGCTGAAATATGATAACATAATGACGTAGGCTATGACTTTTATATTTCACACAGCTAGTTTCAGTTTGCATTTTGCTGTTATCGGTAAGAGACGTTTTTTAAAATGTTTAATCTTTCAACTTCGGTATTGTTATCGATTATAGGTGGTATATTAGTTTCTAAAAATAAAGAATTAAAGACAAAAGTAAGTTGATAAAAAGATGATTGGTGGAAAAGGAAAAGTTTTCTAATAGTTCATTATTAAGGAAACTTAAAGAAAATTAACCAAGCGATTATAAAAATTATTTACGCATGGTCAATCGTTTCTTTTAATATTTCTTGTATAATATTACTCCAAAAATTGAAAGACAAAATAGAGTAATGGGGATGCAATCAATTCAGAAAACAGACTTATCGTAACATTAAGGTTTTTAGTCACAGAAAATAGTTTTGAAGATTTGAGATTTGAGCACTGAAACATCTCAATTAAAAATTTTTATCGTTATTCATTTTCAACAGAAAATAGTATTGAAACGTCCTATTACTTCTACCTACCGAATATAATCAAAATAAACAAAGATGCATACAATATATGCATTTTGTATATATTGACATACTCACTAGTGTTGTGAAAGCCATAAACCCATCGCTAACAACGATGCAAGTTTTAACACCTGCAAGGACTTTACGATATGCATTTTGAAAACAATTAAAAATATAGGTAAGCATTTAAAATATTAATAGATGTCACTAATAACAAATTAATCCTTTTAATACTTCAGAGCCAATGTATCGATTTCGCGGATATCCCGAGGAATAATTTGAGCCGATGTTTCGACTTTCTATTTCGAATAGAATTTAAACACGTATAATAATACTTTAACAATATACGTTCACTGCACAGAAATATGCATGTTTTACCGAGTATTGTATCAAATATCACTGTATACGTATGTCTAGTTTATAACAAGTGGGACGATGCGATCTAAGCATGCGGTTGCTTTGTCGGATCAGTGAAAGACTACACGCGTATGTTCTGATCAGGTTCACCGGTACCACAATCGTATAACAATATCGAAATTTATGATACGAGTAGTCAGTCTGCAGTTGTGAACAACGGATAGCAAAAAATGACGAAGGTACACATAATACTTCCATCATTTAGAAATCGTCAAGTCATAAAAGCAAACGATATTAACAAAAAAGTTAATATATGTATGCAATCAATTGTAATGGGCAGAAATGAATATAGGAAAAGGTAAACCTAACATCCCAGTTTTAGAATAATTTTGATCGAAACATATTGTCTTAAATCTCTTGGGCGTACAATCAACTAGATTAATTGTATGCTGCTGAGGTAATGACCTCCATATTTGACACTAACTCTTTGATAGTGTACACTTTTTTTTCTCATAGCTTTAGCTTCGTGTATCCCCAAACATTCTCGATCCGGTTCGCGTCAGATGATCGTGACGACCAATCTAAAACATTAATACCGTTTTACTGTTTCCACTGGCTGAATTACTACCCTCTTGAAGAATTCAATGTTTATTTTTTCTTCAGAACCACTTATCTACAAGTGATACTAATCAGCTCTCTAATAAATTTTGACCATCTTTTGGGCATTCAAATAGCTATAAGATAATGTAGCAAATCCTTGCCTCGAGAAGCAGGCACGAACGTGCACCTTTACAGGATGTCACGCTCTTGTTAGACAAACTATATAAAGAGTTAAAAATGCTTCCACGGTAAAAAAAAATTTGTTTCGCTATTGGTTATAAATTTTAATTTAAAATTAAAAAAAAAGTGTATATATGTATTCATTTCTAAGGAATATATGTTAATTTTCATAAGTATCACTAAAAACGTGTATGTTTCGAGGTATCTCTGAGCGATACCTAGAAAATTTGTATAATGCTTTAATCCTATTTGTATAATGCTTAAATCCTTTGATCCTAAGATTTTTGTAAAGACAAGATAATGAACTATTTTCATTCTGAATTGACTATTGGCTAGAAATATTGTTATTTAGCGCTGGTATTGTTTACATATAGATAAGTAATTTCAGCCGTCCAACAAACCTGCAAAGTTTCATAAAAATTGGTATCGGACATTTTGCGGACGTTCCTTGTTAGATTAATCAATTGTTTCGTTCATAGTGTTGAAATCTTATTAAGCCTGTTATTATTTTACGTCAGTAAGAGATTAATCTATTGTTTTACACCAATAAACCTATCTACCTATCCATATATCAATAAATCAATGAATCTATTTATCTGTTTGTATAGAGACTGGTAGCATACGCTCCCTCGGTGACTCATTACATGTGCTACTGCGCCAAGGCCACGTACGTAATCCAATGTACATATATATTATGTTTTGACGACTTCAACGAATATGCTATGTATTCCTCATCAAATGATACGCACGACTAAATCTGACGTATACTTTGTACGTTTCAAGTACACAGAAGGACCCGTTTTAATTTGTGAAAGGATACGTGGCGAATCTTGTTACTAAAACCGCTTGACTGATGTTACATCATGTATCGTACCTCATATAATCATAGTACAATAAAATAAAAAATAAAACTTTATTCGTTATTCTTTATTCATTATTTATTATTCACTATTCGAATAAGTTTTTGTTCAAATAACGTAAATACGAATAAATATTTGTTCGTTTTGTAAATGAGAAAACAATCCATTATACACTCGCATGTTAGTTGTGAGTGTGTTAAAATTGGTCACAATTTTATTATTTCAGTTACAAACAAATTAAATTAAGATGAATAAACTAGGTTGCAATAAAACAAAGAGTCTATGAGATAATATATTAGTTATTAAAAACTGTGTTTGAAAAAATTAATATTAATATTTCACGAGTAGTTGACTAGAATTTAAGCAACACTAATTTTTCAAATTTTTCCTTAACTAGATTATAATGGTTAATACTGTTAATATAAGTTGAATATAACAAATTTATCTATTGCAGATTGAATTAATATTGTTTCATATAATTCTAATAATTTAATAATTATATTGTATATAATTTCATTTTGCTGAATTAGAATAATTGTTTTATTTATACAATTCATATTTTTATTTTTATATCCTAAAAATTTTTTTATGAGTTCTTTGAGTTCTAAATATTTTGTATGATGAACCTCATTTTATTGTTTCTATTTGTTAAAATGTTACATATCGCAAAGCTTCATGTTCTATTTTACGTTCCTAGTAGGAAGTATGTTGAAAAGTTACATAAATGTTTCTACCTATTCTGTTCATTAATTGAAGTATTCTAGTAATACTAGGAAAAAAATACATAATTTAAAAAACTCTTGTATTTTTAAATTATGCTTATGTTTCTGTGAATATGTAATATCAAAATCATGATTTTTTTCAATGACGCTTCTAGTACTTTTATAAAGTATCTAATTAAATGTATGTCAAAGATATTATCTATCAATGTCGTATAACATATCATGTATCTTTATAAGATATACTGTGATAAGCTTTTACTATTTCTAAACAGAATATTTCTTTTCATTTTAAGTATTAATCTGTAAGGTAGTCTACATTAGTTAACTGATGATTGATGAAATTTGTGTAATCTTATCTTTAATCTACATTGTAACTACAATATATTTCTACCACTTTCTTCGCACTAACATATTGATACATTTTATCATATTCTATGCATAACTAATTTATTCTATTCACACCTTTGTTTGTACTTCTTGGTTGTTAAAGTATTAATCCGTGCATATAATGTATGGATGAATTTAAGATCTGCATAAACCAAGTTTATTAAAATATTGGACAGTATTTATAAATCCACTTTATATCTTATATTTCTTATTCATTTATTTAAAATGTACCAACAATAGTAGATTAGTAATTGATATGACAATTTAAAAAGAATATCAGGAATCACTATTTCAAATATTTGATAATGCATTGATAGTTTAAAGTATTGTTTTAACTTTATATGAATGCGTTCAAAAATAAAAGCAATTATTTCAAAAGTAAAAATATTTTTCCAATTAATAAAAGGATTAATGCAATTTAATGAAACATTACATTGAAAAATAGGTTAACCTAAACATAACCTAAACTTACTTCGTTCTTAATCGCAGTTTGTTGTACGTTCATTAACAAGGAAACTAATTCGATTTAGTAAAGCATTATTTTCACAATTTATATAGTAAATTTATATATATTTTAAAATACATACATTATCCAATTTACTCTCAGATACACGATCGCATAAAAATTGAAGTAATTCAGTATTGTATAGTCCCAACTACATTAATGCATTAAGACTCCATTAATTGCTAAATTACATATACTTTAATAAAATAAAATTATTTTACAAAATATATTACCAAAAATAATTTTAATTGCTTTTTACAAATGAAACAATTTTTAAATTTCTATTAAATAACGGCTTTTGTATTTTATTACTTTTAAAATTTTTATAAAAAAAGTTATGAAACGTAATGAAATAAAAATATGAAATTGAAGTAATTCTAAGTAATATAACATCCAGGAATGCGCTAACTTTTTTACAACCATCTCTGTACCTTGATCAGATTCTAAATTCTTTTGTTTAAAAGAAATAGGTCGTAAAAAAACAAATGTGTATCAAATAATAATATAAGTAAATACGGATATTCCGATATTTTTGTAAATCGAAAATATCTTTACACCTCTATCTATATGAGTATTTCTCAATCATAACCGGTAAATATCACTGTAAGAAGTCGGTCTTTTAGTGTATATTTATTGTACATAAAGAATACCAACAAAGATAGAAAACATCGATATTAGAGAGAAAGTATCTATTATTTGTCTATTTAAAAGTAGAAAATCTCCATATCAAGGGCCATTGCAGTACTGTGTATCGCAGTAAAAGGTATAAGAGCATAATAAAAAAATGATTATGTGTATGCATAACTAATTTTGCAGAGTTCACCTCAAAATTCTAGGCAAACGATAAAAGCAAAAAATATTAGATATTAAAATACTACTGACTATTCATTAAATATAGATACCGTTCGGCAGATAATTAGAAAAGCTTTTTACCATAACTGAATTGTCAGAAATAAATCATAGATTTCATAGCAGAGCGAACAAAAATGATTAAAGTTCGCTAACAAATATAACTCTTCGATAAAAGTTACAAATTCGAACTCTTTTGGAGACTTTTAACGAGTATGATGGGCAATTTTATTTGAGATATGGATTTATTGTTTCTCAATCTGAAATTGAGCGTTGATTGTAAAACTGAGAGTTAATTGTAAAAGTATTATTGTAAAGACGTTATCAATGGATTGGTAAGGTTCTTTTAACGTGAAATAATGCGCCCGGTCTCGTTTCAGTTTCTGATTATAAGTTACAAGAATTATTTTTGAAAAACATTCAATTACATGCAATTAAAAGAATACTCCAAATTAGATTGTCTTTGAACATATTTCCATTGAGGAAACCTCACCGATTCTTTAAAAATACTTTCATAAATGTACAAATTTTAATTTTCATTATTAAAGAAGTTCGACCCTGTGCGCAACAAGGATCATTTTTGGCGGTCAGCCGGTTTTTGTTTACACAGCCGTCGCTCGTGCGAGTCAACGGATACCGTAGGAAAAGGATGTGCCGAAAACCAAGAACTGAAATGAGCGAAGAAAATGAATAACTAAGCATTAACTATGGAGCTGGTTCTACACTGGTGCTGGATTGTATAGCAATTTCTGGTATAGATAATCTATGTTTTATTAAAGGTAAAATAGATTGATTCATGTATTATCAATGTAACATTTAAAGACGAATAAAGAAAAATTGTAACTGAAAATATTTTTGGTATTAATAGCTCATTGTAATATATAATAAAGTTTTGTATATACGTCTTTAATTGCACCGTCTCAATCACACGATATCAAATGTATATTCAAAGAATGTCCGTTTCATGTTCAGTTTATATCCCAACGACTTGGACTTAAATTTTAAGTGTTCAAGGGACGTCGGTTTCGAAAATCCTATGGATGTTCTCAAGATTTGAATTTTGTATGCTTTAGGAACATCTCTGTTTTTTAAGTTTTACAAATGTTCTTTCGATTTAAATTTCAGATGTTCCAGAAACATCCATCTTCCAGTCTCGTAAATATTTTGAAGAACTAAATTTTATTCAGATGTACGAAAAACAACTGTCTTGTAGAAGGCTTTGCAGCAAACTAATAAAGACGTTGAAAAATGTTCGTAGAATATTGAAAATTATATAATATTCATAAGGTTTTCAATTTTGTAATTTTTTGCAATTTTCATAAAGTGTCCATGAGTTATGTAAAAAAATGTCTTCCATAAATTCTGGAGAAGAATGGCAGAAATTGAAAAGTTATTTGCAAAATGAAAATAATTTTAGAGATTTCGTAATAAGTAAAATATTAACAAATTAACGATAAGAATAGTTTTCAGTTGGTTCCAAAACAGTTGTTAATTTTTTAATCGTAGGACCACGAATTAGGAAATATAGAACTGCAATTTTGTTGAGCGTATCGTGGAAAATTTAATAACAGATGACTATGCAGTGTAGTTAGGAAAAAGAGGAGCTAAAATGGTAATAGTTAATTATCATGTTTATTTCATTATTTTTAATATCTATTTTTATATAATTGAGTATATTATTCAACTAAAATTCTAATGTTTCGATATAGCAAATATGTTGAAATTATCTAAAAATAAGAAAGAAATTGAGCTTTAGATTCAGTTATAGCTTAGAAGGTCTACGAAGCACAATAAAGTTATTGGAAAAGATGTGTAATTATTTACATATAATATATTATTGTTATACACGTGTATAAAATTATATATCGTATATAGTGCTATCGGTATAGTGTTATATTTGTATAATGTCTATATGTAGTCCATACGGTGACAAATTTTTATTCGAGTATATAAACATTCAAGAAAGAATCTTGAATCGTCAACCATTAAAAGTCTATTGATGGTCTTAAATCAATTCTAACTTGCACCGTTTTAGATAAATTGTAAGTATATGTTTACTTGCTAAATGAATATAATATATCGTAAAGATAATAAACTCTACACACTGCATCGTGCACTATGCGAATATATGAATTTAACATTGGTAAAAAATGACTGGTTCACCGTCCGATCGTTTCGTGTCAGACTGTAAAAACGTTTGCAGAAAGTATAGAAGATATCCCGTTTCGTAATTTTAAACATTCGGAAAACGTTCCTTGTACGCCTTTCAAGACATTACCATAGGATTTTTCAAATCTCTTTAAACGTTCAGAAAACGTACAGAGAATGTTACTGTCGGACATTCGGAAAACGTTCTGAGAATGTTGATACAACACGTCCTCAGAACGTCCCACTTTGTAAACTAAACCTTTCTACGACATTTAAAGAGCTTAACGAGGACGTAAGTACTTACTTACAGGGGACATGTGGACCTTTTTGGGATGTTCTTCTAACATACAGAACGTTACAAATAGATGTTCTTTGAATATACATAAGATGTCTTTGTGCTATTTGGGTATATTAAAAACTCGAATAATTCGCTAAAGAAATGTTGAAAAATGTAGAAGAATAGAACATAAGTACAAATTTCTCAAAGAAGAACCGTTTCTATATTACGTGTAATAATATATTCGTTACTTTTCATTCTGCTTCTATTAAAAGTAATAAAAGGTATTGAATATTATTGGATTTTTATAGAAGATATTCTATTATAGATAGAAAGCCAAGAAACATAGTTAAAAAAGACCTGGCCGTATTATTCGTAATCAGAGGTCATGATCGAACACCGTTAATGGAGAGTAGTTTCTTTTTAAAGATACGTGATTGACGAGGAGCGACATTTTCAATGTATTTTGAAAAATATTTGTAAAATGATAATTTAATTCTACTGTAGAGACTCCGTCAAAAGTTTTCCTCCGTTCAGTGAATTTTAACTTTAAGATTAATCAAATGAAGCATATTATGTGTAAAGGGTGAGCAAATGATTCGTTTGTGAGTAGCACAAATATAATATCGGTATTTTATATTTCGATATAAGTCCCTTATTCCAATGCAGAGTGATCCAGAAATACATATCCATACTATCCATAAGTCTAAAATGTTCTATGAATGTCCTATGTCTTCAGTTTTCATGTTGTGAATGATCGAAGAAAATGTTCAAAGCTCCACGAATAGTTTCAAATCCATTTTGTATACTCTCTTGCAGATTGTGTATAGTTGGGAATTAGAAAGGTGATTCCTGGATTAAAGGGAATGTAGTACCATGTTATAGAGGAATGTGGACAACGTCGAGCAATTTTTATTCATTGTTAGTGGCAAGTCTTCGAAGGGCGACTAAATTGTTCATCCAGATACGATTCTCAATTTCTTCCAAAAGTCAACTTCTCAGCTTTACACACTACATTCTTGGTGTCTGTTGAATACAGATTCTAAATGAACTCCGAAATAAAAATATTGAAGAACGAAGTAGACACTTCGAATATTTTCTTCAATCATTAAAAACTCGAAAACTAAGGTAGAATAAGACGTACGTTTATCGGACATTTTTTTACTTAAATTAGTATGTAGATTTACACCCTGAAGTATGGGCAACCATTTCTGAATCACCCTGTATAGATTGTTTATAGAATGTTTGCTGTCAAATAACAAAGAATGTAAATAACTCAGTTTTTCTGTAGCAAAGCAGACAATTAATTGCTTAAATCTATCCACCAGTTGATTTTCAATTATTTGTTTGTATTTGATAATTAATTTTGTTTAAAAAAATTATGTTGGAATTTCTGTATGTTACCTATGACCTCGAGATTTGAGGAGCTGTGTTTTTGTGCTTCGAGGTAAATACGTGTGTATTTACATGTATAAATTTGCATGGATTAAGATATAAATAAATTAATGCACATGTATCCTTGTATTTAATTATACGTGAAATAGAGACCTTTATATATTATTCGATCGTTCTGAGATCTATTAAGTGAAACATAATCTCCATGGTACATAAGTTATCAGTCTTTATTCACACATCAAAGTTTCCGTTTTAAACGAAACCGTTCGCTGTTCAAATGTTGAAAAACTTAAAAATAATACATAAATGTCATATTGATATTTATGAAATTTCCTGGCTACTTAAGAATTTCTGACAAAGAATTGCAAAGAAGTAATCAAACGACGTACAAAATGTCGTTAAATATTTCGAGGACAATTCAATATCCGAAAATGAAGACGACGAAATGTAAAATACACGTAATTTTCGATAATTGTCATATTCATACTTTGAACACATTTTTGACAATTTTCTTATCGTTCCTCGAGAAAGTGATAAGGACATTATTGTATGGATTTTCCATTTTCAGACAATACCAAAAATGGGCATTTTGTAACAACCTTTCTCTATAACATAAAGTCATCATTTTGATGAATACATCAATGTAACTATTAAAAGTGCAAATAGATATTTACAATTAAATTTTCCTGCGATGTTACATACCAAAATGATCATAAAATTGACAGATGTCACGTCTTAAAATCAGATTCGATTTTTATTCATTTCTATCAAAATGATTCGTTCTTGAAGACATTCAGACTTCGTTCGCTTGACAGTTCAACAAAGAATCTAATAAAATTCTTATTTCACAAGGATAATGTTATAACATGTTCATTTTCAGGAAATCAATACTACTTGAAACAAACATATAGAAGCGAGATTTGAAACTGGTGTCTTAATATCGGTGATTTAAAACCGGTTATACGAGTCACAGTTCTTACAATTAACTACATATTTCCCTCGAATTCACAATTAATGTTAAATTATCGTCGCCACAGCACTCACAAAATATCAAGTATATCATAGTTTCTCTGTCGAGTATATCATTGTCTTCGAACAATTAAACAGCCTTGGTGTTGATGAAAATAAAATGGAACAACTTAGTATTTTAGTTGTGATTGACTAAATAGAACATATCATATTTTAAAACTTGACGAACAATTTAGGTTTCCAATGATCTTACAGAGCACAAAATTTTAGCATAAACGTAGATATTGAATAGATATGAAATACAGATTTGGGTACTCTTCAATACGAAATAATAAGAACAAGTGTAAACTTTTACACTAAGTGTAGAATTATAAAGACAAAAATAAATTGCAGAGGAAAGATTGAGTAATGATGTCCTTTCTGTTAAATATAAAACAATTATCTTCGATTTTTCGCATGTTTTCTCCTTACGAAGTTCTTTTTCCTCATTGTTTAACGGATCATCGACGAATCTTTGTAAGTATAGATATAATATTATACTATAATACTAATAAGTATATCTACTTCTCGTGAGAAATATTTTATTTCTAGAACCAGGCATCTGTTAAATTTTTATGTGATTTACAGTACCACCGTGTGCAGATGTATAGATCATTCATCGAACAAGGGAGGTTCATCAACAGAGCAGCATTGAGATTAATTCAGAGAATGATAACATTTAGTTTTTTCATTTTTATATTTCACACGACGTTACGTGTGTAACATTGTTTTGAAGCTCAGCGACTGAGCACTTATAATAAGAGATACGCTTGTTCTTGGCATATTTTGTTTACTACTTTTATCGGACGGTTCGTACGTGGTCGGTTTCAGATAGTAAAATTTGCTACCATCCCTCTTGAAAATGTTTCGAGCTGAGTTTTGGGACAGGAAAAGCTGAAATAATGACAATTGCGACCTGATATGATTAAATTTTATTATTATATAAACTGACATTTCTTTATGAAAGTTTTTTGTAATATTCGCAAATTATTTTGCTATTTAGTAATTTCTCTTTCTTTCTTTCAGTATTAATTACTGTAATAAATATAATACGAATACCGAAATTTTTACTTTTTTTTTAACCATAGTTCAGTAGAAGGTTGGTCTTATAAAAACTTGCACAAAAGTGGCTAATTTCCATGTGACGGCACTGTAAATATATCTATTATATTCTTTTACATTTTTTAATGACGTTTAAAATTGCGTCAATTAAAAATTGTATACAAATTTTTACATTGGGTCGACATACCTTTTATATAATATCATTAAGGATACTGATATTTCTGCAAACTTTAAGTATGTTTTGACATTCAATAATTATGTAGTTCGTTGATAGGTTTGAATTGGAAAATGTATGACTCAGCTGCGTGTTTTTTAGCGTGTTCTAATCTATTATTACTTGTTGTTTACGAGGTAAGTTTGTACGACACTTTTAATCACAAAAATTAGGTATAGACTATGGAGTGAACTTTGAACGTTTTCCATGTTAGATTTCATTTTTGTTTGTGTATTATTTCAATGTATCTGTTTGTATTTAAAAATGTATTATCTAAAGTCTGCAGTCAATAATAAGTTTTGTTGCTTTTTATGAGTACGTTCATGTTAAATTTTGTCTCAATGATAGTATTGAGACGTGCCCTATTTAATCTTGTTTTAAAGTTACAACAATTTCTATATTCGAGTAACGTGTAACTGATTTTCTTTATAAAAAGTGCCTAAAATCTTTGATCCGACTGGAAGCCTGTAATCCCTGACAGATTATAACAAGTTAACATAAGATTTACCTGTTAAACTCCCATAAAAGGAAAACAAGGAATTACTGAGGATTATATATAAATAGTTTAGTTAGTAGAATCAGTTATACTAATTCACAATCAGTTCCTAATTAAAAACTACCGAAGTAGAACTAGCTGCAATAGGGAAACAAGGTCAAATAGGGTACATATTTATACAAACTATTTTCATTATGTTCCCAATTCCACTGTTGTAGTTAGGTTTCATGTTACGACACACGCAACGTCACGTGTGTATAAAAATGGCGAATCGGATTTATTTGAGAATTTTTCTCGGAGTCGAGATGAGATTTTCGAAATTTTGAGTACACTATCATTTTATATGGCAGAAAATTGAAATTTTCATGAAGTATTTTCGTGTCCGTGTGCAATTGTAAAATATGAAAAAGGGAATGAAAGATACTGCACTAAATAAATGACATGATGTTTTACTTTAAATTTGAATACAAAAGAGATAATTGTTCTAAATATTTCCGTAACAATTTTGGTTTAGTTGTTAACTTAGTTGTACAACAATGTTACCAGTATTGGAAAAAAGCCGTTCACTGAATATTTGTATAACACGAACAGCTATGATATAACAGTTTGTTATTACCGTCACATGTTATTTCCATAATGGTATAATATTCGTATTTTTGAATTTGAAAACCTCTTTAAAAACACGTTTCAATTTCTCTATCTTAATTCAAGTCAGGAATACTAATTAATACACTGTATATTTTTCTATGCTGCAAAATTTACTATGTAAAAATGTTAAATGTTAAATATTAAACGTTTTCTATAAACATTTTCTTTAACGTCATCTAACTTGCTTAATTATTAATTGCTTGGATATATTTAACGAAGACATAGTTGTGCGAAGAAAACGCGATAATTTATAAATTCATTGTAAACATGTATTTCAACTCTTTATTGATTGAACAGTTACATTTTCAATTAATAACGTTGCAACGACTGTGTGATTGATTTCCCTTATCGGACAGAAAGAATAATTAAGCATATTCTTGCATGCGTAATTACGCGACTTAAAAATATCGAATTTCTTTTAGTACTGAATCAGATAGACTTCGTACAAATGACATTAAAATAGCGTAGGTTGAATTGCAAACTCAACTGAAACCGAAACAAGCAAAAAATATGGTTGCTGAAGATAGTGCAATAAAGCAATAAAGCTGAAAAAGATACACATAGAGCTATCATTTCAATGTCGTGTTAAAGTTTGACAAACGCAGGTTGAACAGTTTGCTTATTACAAGATTGTGAAATGAAAGCAATAAACGAGCGTGTTCGGTGTATTATGATGTACGAGTTAAAAAAAAAAAGTAATTCAACTGTAGCAGTAAAATGCATGTATCAGATGCATGGTGGGAACATCATTTACATAAGTCAGTGCCAAAGATGGTTTAACAAATTTCGGTCAAGGAACTACAGCTTTAAAAAGCACCTTCGAGTGAGAAGAAATATGGAGTTGGATGAAATCATTCTACAAACCACTGTAACTATTCGAGAACTGACTCAGAAACTGAACTTGATTCGTTTTATTATACAAATAATTGTTATTTCGATAAAATTGGGCATTCTCCAATATGGATTATGATTACCGATCTAAACTACCAGTAGTCGTCCGTCAATATGAAATGAGTGCGTGGAGAAATTAAAGTGAAATTAGTACTGCAATTGAAATCTAACCTCAGTATTGTGTATATAGTGTTTTCTTGATGACATTCTTATACGTTGATTTCTCAACACAACCAATGCACACATTTTATATGTAATAATTTGCCGATAACAAAATTATTAATATATGCATTACATTATGTATGTTATTAATATGTCAAATTATTGACAAAACAATGGTGCATTGTTGATACAAATTTTAAAGAAACTTTTATACTTATCTTTACTTCTATTATTCGTCCACGAAAAGAAGGCACAGCGTGTTGGCATCCCCACTCTAGTTCTAGGCCGTAGAATCCCCTACCATCACAGGCGTTAGGTGCTATTGGACGAAGACGATGACGAAGACCGATGGCGGTGATCCCAAGTCCGAGTCAACTATTAATAAACAGAATAATTTGCTTACGGTTAAGGTACTACCGCTGATTCGATAAGTTGCTCGTAATAAAAACATGAATACAATTTAATATGCGTAATAATCATTAATATTTTGCAAATTATTTATAGCGAAAAGAACTAATTTGTATTTATTAAAAATAATATATATTCGCTTATATTCATTTGTACCAATATAAATTCTATATAATTACAATTTACACAAAAACAAGTCACGTTAGCATTAAAACAAGTATAACTTTTATGTTTTCTTAGATTACAAATTTTCGGAGGAGTTGTTTCATAAAGACGCAATTTCGAGTCGTTCCTCATCGCCAGCTCAAACCAAGTAGCCGCATTTTCTACGCCATATATCCCAATTATTGGAACTTGTTTTATAATAAATTTAATACCGAATCAAGGCAACGATACTGAAACTGCAAAATCAACTGCATTGAATTCCCATGATTCAACGGCAGTAACTCTTGGAAGAATTTGTAATGAAAGAAAATGTAAAGGTTATGTTTGTTTCAATTTCAGTATGACTTGTTTTTGTATAAGTTGTAAATATATAGAATTTACTTAGATAAGAGTGAGTATAAGCGGAGTTATATTATTTTTAATAAATACAAATTAGTTCTTTTCGTTATGAATAATTTTCAAAATAATAATAATTATTACGCGTACTAAAATGTATTCATTTTTTCATCATGAGAAACTTATCGAATCAGTGATAGTATTTAAACAGGAACGCAATTATTCTGTTTCTTAATAGCTAACATTATGATTAGAAGACTACGCCAATGCCTCCAGTATTCTCTTTCACTCGGTCTCGTTACGAGTCATCGTTGATCTTCGTCACCGTCTTCGGCCAATGGCGACTCTTGCTCACGATAGTAGGAGTGGCAATAGACTACAGAAGGAGCGAGGATATAAACACGCTGTGCCTTCTTTGCATGGACGGATAATATGCGTTTTGGTTGTTACGTAAATTCTAGTTCTACAAGTTTTTATGATCTGTATAAAAAATTCTTGTAATTGTGGATGTATTCTGTATATTTCTGATACTCTTGTTAGCCATTCATGTGGTATCGAATCAAATCAAATATTATTATTATTGTTATTATTATTGCTTATGTTCTTTCTTTTGCGCGTGCTCAATGATGCCTTTTTGTATCAATTAAGTTTTCTACAAATAACTTTCCATTACAAATATTGGATTTCAATTTCATTTGTCTCGGTATGTCTATAGTTTGTTGTTACGTGTATTTTTTGTTTGTTTTCTAGGTTTTCATGACTGTCGATAGAAAGTTTTATATTATATATAATTATCAATTTTGTATATTTCTATTACTTTGCGTAACCAATTGTATATAGAGTCGAAGGCTTTTGTAGTCTACAACCTGGACTGTATAATTATAATAATATTATTATTATAATTTTATATATATTCTAGAGTGTGACGGTAAAGAAAAAAGAGCGAGCGAGATAGAGAAAGGAAGGGAGAGCGTTTCATTCAGGGCTTGGTAGTGGACTCATTCGTAAGACATCCTAGCGGGCTCTGCCTTATATGCCAGGACATTGGATGGTCGGTAAAGAATCGTATATATATATCGATCGGAGATGGTACGGGAACTTACGAGAAATGGACAGTGGTTAAATTTCCCTCTAGTGGCGAATATGAGAGATACCGGCACATATATGGAAGGAAAAAATGCATTTATACACATCTTTGCAAAGATTTTGTTTGCACAAGTCGTATGAGACTCATTCTAGAGTAATGTACTTGGGGATATTCGCTAAAAACCTGTTTCTTTACCCACGTTGTACTCATAGCGGAACCGCTTTCGCTTTATTCTGCTACGAGCTGTTCGGTGCTGACCCCTGTGTCAGGGGATATGTCTGGCTTTCTCTATCTGATACTTTAGAGAAGAGTCCTCTAGACACCCGTCGTCCCTCTTGAGTAACAGAACAGTCTTTGCGTACACAGCGACCATATCCTAGCATGGATACCTGGCTGTGAAACATCAGGTCCGTAATCTCGAGCGTGGTCTTGCAGAAGCAGTTAGCCCTGTGCACTTTTCGTTAAAGTAATCGTAATCAAAAAACGTACAACGTGCTTTATCCCCCTTGGTGTGGCAAAATTGACACTGTGGAGACTTGATCTTTTTCATCTTGAAGAGGTACTTTTGAAAGCACCCATATCTTCTTAGGAGCTATCTCAGGTAGAACTTAGCTTCCTAGTGAGTTCGTTCCATACAGGCCTCCAGATCTTCGATCAGTCAGGCTGTCTATCGGTCCTCCACATAGTAGTTCAAAACATAGTGCAAACGTGCCATGTTGAAGGCGTCTGCCTGCTCATTTTCGGGTTACATCCTAATACAATCTTTTATTCCCATGCGAACAGAACAGCGTTGAACACCGTGGATTCAGGTCTCCACTTCGTAGAGGAGATCAAATGGAACGTGGGCATCAAGAGCCACCATTTATCAGGCTTCGAGCTGTCGATGTTGGATATCAACCTGTTCAGTGTTGTCTTTCAGCCTTTCAGCGACTTAACAAAGACACCTTGATGGCAGACACTCTTGCCGTGACCTAGCCGCAGCAAGAAAACAGATTGTTCGGCTTGGATGATAAGGTGGCCTGGCTCAGGAGCATCATCGCGAACATCTGTGACGCCGTAATACTTCGAGCCGGTCGTGGATCTCCTCGCCAGGTGCTATATTAGAGGTCAGGCGAGATTGCAAACTTATGATCTGCATGTGTTCTGGTCTGACACTAGTATACCCGCGCGCCAGAGTGACCGATATGCACGAATCCTATCGCACGGGGCTCTGAGCTGAGCTGACCAAGGCACAGAGCTGAAGAAAGCTCTTCCAGACCCTCAAATCGGATCTATGGGGACGTCCGTACATGGTGGTGTTGAATGAACTCCGTTCTTGGACGCCCTCGATCACTGAGTATCTGGACCCCCAATTGTTAAGAGATATGGTCAATGCTCTGTAACCTATTGTGGAGGAGGGTGAGTTACGTCCTCTGATGGACCCGAACACCTGGTCCACCGAGTTGAAAGTCACCGAGATGAGAAACACCACCCCAGGTCCTGACAGTGTGACAATGTGAGTCTAGTTCTCAGCTCACGATTTGGAAACGATCTTTGGCAGCTGCTCGACCTCTATTTGGAAGCTGGGCAATTTCCCTCTACCTGGAAGATAGCTGGAATAGTCTTCTTCCAGAAAGAAGGCAGACCCGCAATTCTCCGTTCGCGTACAAGCCCATTTGTCTACTCGCCATTGCGAGCAAACTGTTCGAAAGAGGACAGGTGGATAGAGTATTTGGAACGGTATGAGATGGATTGGAGAGAGGTGTATTCTGAGGTTCCGCAGGAGTCTGTGCTAGAACCAGACAGAGGTGTACTCTAAGGTTCTACAACAGTTTTTTATGTGACTCTTTATTCATTTAAGCCATGATTTTCTTTTGATTGAAGTATTTCATATTCATAACCATATTTTTTTTACTATAACTGAAGTCTCAAACGAAAGCTTATCTCTTATGTAGTATAAACATGTTAAGTGTCTTTCATCTAAACAACGTTTAACGTTCGTCAATTCCCACAGAGTTTGGGTGATGGATGTGGACTTACATGCTTAAAACTATATAACACTGACGACTTTGATTAGTAATAATTTGAATAGTGAGACAAAGGGGATATGATATTTGCATAATTATGAAAAGGTAAAGGTACTAAAAACAGGTAATCATTCGGAAGTTTGGCCTACACACCGATTTCAATTACTCGTACGTATGTTATAAAGAACAAGATTTTAAATAACTTTTCCCTCTGTATGTATATGCGGACTGGCTTAGTTTCCTAGATATTCGTAAAATAGTTTTGCTAGTACTCTATTGAATTTATAATAGTTTATGCGTACGCGATTGTAGCAGTGTGTGCGAGAATGTCTAGTGGTTGCTTATCTATTGTTTCTATGAACACGTGGTGTTGCAATGGCTGATAACAGTGGTAACCAACTTTACGTGGCAGGCAGACCGAACGGAAAGCGATGTTGACTGCGAAGTCGCAGAAAAAGCTCAACCTAATTTGCAGAATTAGAGAAAAAGCTCAACCTAATTTGTAGAATTAAAGAAAAAGCTCAACCTAATTTGTAACTATTGAAACAGTAGCAGTTTTCACGAATTAGGTAAAAGTAGGGCTAGTTTTTCTCTCGTTGCCAAGCGGAGCGAGTGCTATTCCACATCAGCTTGGTAGGAGTGGATTACGAACCACTGATGAGTTTACGGAAACAGTAGGTAAGTGACGGTTGTTTGGCTTCGCATACTGATCTATACTCCGCTTCGAACGTACATCTATAAACACAATTCGACGTAATAATATCGATAGAATTTTATAAACATCTTGGAAAATAAGACAGTTCATATACACGTGTAAAGGAAGAAGTTATTTCAAATCTTATTCTCTGCAACGTATGCACAAATAATCGAAATCAGTGAGCAAGTCAAACTTCAAGATAATTACCTAAAAAGATTCTAATTTGTTTAAATACGGGACTCCTGGGATTAATTTTTAAACATATTATTTACAGCAAATATTAACGAAAGTACGATTTCATATCGTAAAATGAATATTATCTATTGTGAAAAGAAAGTAGAACGAAAATAATAGACACGGTTTTTCAAGACATCGCGAAGAAGAACATCAGTTTTTATATTAAAAAAATAATACCTTTGAAACGTTCATCTTCGAGTATTAGTGTCAATTACAATCTTTATTATACTTGGTTGCTTTTTTAATTCTAAGCTTGCTGGACACGAACTTGCTGAACACTGACGTGAAAGAATTGAGTTTTTAACAAAATGATATAGAATTTTTCAATCGAGAACATTAGCATTTTGTTTAAGAACAAAATGGTTCGCAACCCCTTAATCTCATGAAGACGCAAATCTTATACACCCGAAAAAAGCATATCGATATTTGTAATAGTTTTCAAGAAACAAGGTGATCATAGTTTAAGCGACTTATCCCGTGTATATACATGTATAATAAATATTTCTAATAAAAATATATGTAAGTTTAGTTGATTCATTACAAATTCCTTACATAAAGTGCTATATACAGATATGAATAATGCACATATGTCAATTTATTGTAATTAAGATGTGATTAAAATAATTAAAATAATTTATTGTAATTAAGATTTAATTAAAGTAAATATGATTGAAAAATAAAAATGATTTTTTTCCTATTTCGTTTCTGTATTTCTAACGTAATTTTCTTTCATTAAACGTATTATGCGATTAGGTATATAGCTATAAGTATTTCAACTAGGATAACCATATCTAGTACGGAATACGGCAAAATTTTGACAGGTAAATAATAAACTCT